>NW_019944715.1:39872-44677 GCF_002910315.2 Salvelinus sp. IW2-2015
CAATACCCCCATAATGAAATATAAAGTGTCTGCCATTGGGCCATTACCCCATAATGATAAAGTGTCAAACTGCCATACCCCAGATAATGTCAAAGTGTCACTGGCCCAATACCCCATCTGATAAGTGTCACTGGGCCCAATACCCCCATAATGATAAAGTTGTTCACTGGCCCATTACCCCCATAATGATAAAGTGTCCACTGGCCCATTACCCCATAAATGATCAAAGTGTTTGTCACTGGCCCAATACCCCATAATGATAAAGGTGTCACGGCCCAAACCCCATAATTGATAAGAGTAGTCACTGGCCCAATACCCATAATGTCCAAAGTGAATAATTGTTTGTTTCAGACATTTTACCAAAAAATTAATTAAAAAAATCAACAATCTAAATGTCTGGAGCTAAATAATTATTTAACCCCTTTGTTGTTGTGGCACAAGGACTTTAAATAAATTATGGGCCATTAACACTCCATAAAACCAAGGATGGCATGGGCCACAACTCGTTGCTGCAAAATTATGTGTTAACATGCTTTGTGGAATTGACTCTACCTCAATTCTCCCCCCAGCACATAACTTCCCCCAACACTACCCACACATTTAAGCCCCAGCGCAGCATACCACCCACCCTTGCATTAGCCCACTGCTGGGCTTGCTCTGAAAAAAGCTAAGCAGGTTGGTCCTGGTCCGTTCCCTGGAATGTGGGAAGACCCAGTGCTGGCTGAAGGGGTTGGGAGGGCCCAGTAGGAGGCCACTCTTTCCTCTGTTCTAACCAAATGATCCCCAATCCCCAGGGCAAGTGATTGGGACACTGCTCGTGTGTAGGTGCCGGTCTTTCGGGGATCGGAGTTAAACACGGGTTCCTGGACTCTCTGAGTTCAATTAAAGTCCCATGGCCACTTATCGTAAGAGGGGTAGGGGTGTATAACCCCTGGTTTCACTGGGGCTAAATTTCCCCAATTGTGCCCCTTCAACCATCACGGTTCAACCTAATAAATCCCCAGTTTACAAATTGGCTTCATTCATCCCCCTCCTTCTCCCTTGTAAACTATTCCCCAGGTCGTGTGCTGGCAAAATTGAAACGTTTGTTCTCAGTTTCCAACTTACCTTGTAAAAATAACGGTAAAATAAAATAAAAATGAAAAAAAAAAAATACGATTATCTTGTTAAGGTGCCCTCAGTGAGCAGTGAATTTCTAACACAGATTCAACCATAAAGACCAGGGAGGAATTCCAATGCCTCGCAAAATGTCGGCTCCCAGGTTTTTGCGCACGCGGTCTAAGCCACTGCGTCCAGTGCAAGAGGCTCCACTACAAGTCCCTGGTACTCCAGGCTGTTCACATCTGGGCCGTGATTGGGAGTCCCACAGGCGGCGCACCAATTGTCCCAGCGTTGTTCGGGGTTGGCGGCGGTAGGGGGGCCGGTCCATTTGTAAATAAGAATTTTGTTCTTAACGTGACTTCTACACATAGAGGACCCACACCAGGAGGACCTACACATAGAGGACCCACGCCAGGAGGACCTACACATAGAGGACCCACACCAGGAGGACCTACATCCAGACCACAGCAGCACCTGCCACACCCACACCCCAACCAATCAACACCCCAAACCAATGGGCCCACGCCACATATACGCCCCCTCACATCAGACCTATGCCCCTACTGCCCACCCCATCCCCCCACTAGATTCCCCATACTTTAATGAAGACAGCTTCTCCATCCTGGAGGGGGAGATCAATCATTTCCAGGCCCAGGGACATGTATTAGTCTGTGATGACCTAAATGCCAGAACTGGACAAGAACCTGACACCCTCACCACACAGGGGGACAAACACCTACCTGGAGGTGACAGAATTCCCTCCCCCATATGCCCCCCTAGGCACAACTACAACAACATAAACAACAAAAAATGGGTCACAACTCCTGCAGCTCTGTCGCATGCTGGGTATGTACATAGTCAATGGTAGGCTTCGAGGGGACTCCTAYGGTAGGTWCACCTATAGCTCATCTCTTGGCAGTAGTACTGTAGACTACTTTATCACTGACCTCAACCCAGAGTCTCTCAGAGCGTTCACAGTCAGCCCACTGACACCCCTATCAGAACACAGCAAAATCACAGTCTACTTGAACAGAGCAATAGTCAATCATGAGGCATCAAAGCCAACGGAACTGAGTAATATTAAGAAATGCTATAGATGGAAGGAAAGTAGTGTGGAAACCTACCAAAAAACAATTAGGCAACAACAAATTCAATCCCTTCTAGACAACTTCCTGGACAAGACATTTCACTGTAATTGTGAAGGTGTGAACTTGGCAGTAGAACACAGCTTCCCTATCAAATCTAAAAATGTAAAGCAGAAAACCTAAGAAAAATAATAACAATGACAAATGGTTTGCTGAAGAATGCAAAAAACCTAAGAAAGAAATTGAAAAACATGTCCAACTAAAAACATAGAGAATCTATAGACTCTAACCACTTCTGGGAAAATTGGAAAACTCTAAACAAACCACAACTCAAAGAATGATCTATCCAAAATTGAGATGTAAACCACTTCCCCAATTTTTTGGGCTCTATAACAAACAACAACAAAACAAAAACATATTCATGATCAAATACAAATCTTAGAATCAACTATTAAAGAGTACCGGAACCCACTGGATTCACCTTGAATGAACTACAAGACAAAATATAAACCCTCCAACCCAGAAAGCCTGTGGTGTTGATGGTATCCTAAATTAAAYGATAAAACATACAGAACAAAAAAAAAACAATTGGCTACACTTAAACTCTTTAACATCATCCTCAGCTCTGGCACCTTCCCCAATATTTGGAACCAAGGACTGATCACCCCAGTCCACAAAGTAGAGATAAATTTGACCCCAATACCTACCGTCGGATATGCAACAACAGCAACCTTGGGAAAATCCTCTGCATTATCATTAACAGCAGACTCGTATATTTCCTCAGTGAAACACAAAACTCATGGACCAGACAAGGTGGGCATAACTTTTACTGCCTCAGAAACCGGATCCGGAGCACCCCCACCCCCACACACTGATTAGCATAGATAGCATAGCTTCAGAAGTAGATAGTAGCATCTAAATATCATTAAATCACAAGTCCAAGACCAGATGAAAGATAACAGATCTTGTGAATAAAGCCACCATTTCAGATTTTTAAATGTTTTACAGGGAAGACAAAATATGTATTAGTAAACCACGTTAGCAAAATACACCACTATTCTAACTCATCAGTTTTCTTACTCCTTCAGGTGCTATCACCAATTCGGCTCAAACTAAGATATTGATAGCAATAACCTATAAAAAAAAACCATCAGATGACAGTCTGATAACATATTTCATGGTATAGGATAGTTTTTGTTAGAAAAAAAGTGCATATTTCAGGTAGAAATCACAGTTTACAATTGCACCGACCATCACAAATCCACTAGAATTACTAGATAGAGCAACGTGTATGACCAATTTACTCATCATAAAAACATTTCATAAAAATAGACAAAGCATAGCAATGGAAAGACCCAGTTCTTGTGATTTCAGACCATATTTAAGATTTTCTAAGCGGTTTTTCAGCGAAAACACAATACATCGATAAGTTAGCATACTACATGTTCCAACTTACCAGAGCATCGATTCCAGCCAAGAGCGTATAACGTAACCCGCCAAAAGATATTAATTTTTACTAACCTTCTCAGAATTTCTTCCGATGAACACTCCTGTAAACATCATTTTACAACATACATATACAGTTTGTTCGAAAAGGTGCATATTTAGCCATACAAAAACGTGGTTACACATGAAAAATACTAGGAAATCAAGCCTCAATATGTCTGACGTCATCTATCAGAGTGATCTAGTTAATTAAAAGCTATCATATACTTGACTAAAAAATACAGGGGTTGACAGGAATCGAAAGACAAATTAGTTTCTTAATGCAACCGCTGATTTACATTTTTAAAATTATCCTTACTTTTCAATACAGGGTTGGCCAAGTGAAGCTATACCAAACAAAATGGCGATATATGCGTTTAAAATATTTCGACAGAAACACGGTTATCATATTAAATATTTGCTTACTTTAGCTGATCTTCATCATATCTTGGGCAATGTATCCTTTCTATGTTATAAACGTCTTTTGGTCGATAGATGTCCTCTGTCCTTCGAAATGTCATCACCAACGACCGACACCCTAAAGCGTGTCCAAACTTTCAGAGTGCACGACAAATATAAATTCCTCAGAATCGCACTAAACGGAATATAAATTATATAAAACGGTTCAAATTCACTACATTATGATGTTTTTAACAACTATAACCGACTGAAAACATGACCGGAGAAATATGCTGGTTAGTAAAAAGACTTGGAAGAGACAGGTCCGATGGCTTCACGCTTGAGGCGCACATTGAAAAGGGCGGTCTCTGTACATTTTGGTCATTTATAATGGTGTGAACGTCCATCGATTTCATTGAAAACGTGATGACGTACAGACACCCAGAGGAAGACGTAGGAAGTGTCGTTTCTTCATAGGATCACTGTGGCCTTATAAACAGACCCATGATCAGAGGAAACATTTCTGAAATCTGAACCCTGTCATGAAAAGTGCTGTAGAATTGTTCTGTACCAACTCAGAGACAAATTTTCAACTCCTTATAGAAACTATAGACTGTTTTCTATCCATAATAACAATAATAATGCATATTGTACGATCAAGAATTGAGTACGAGGCAGTTTAATTGGAAATGTAAAAAAAAAAAATAATGCTAACAGCTCCCCTATTGACAAAGG
>NW_019944715.1:49797-52121 GCF_002910315.2 Salvelinus sp. IW2-2015
TTAATCAGAGGCAACAAAGAGTCCAAAGATAACCCTGAAGGAGCTGCAAAGCTCCACAGCGGAGATTGGAGTATCTGTCCGAAGGACCACTTTAACCCGTAGAGCTGGGCTTTTTGGAAGAGTGGCCAGAAAAAAAAACATTGCTTGAAGAAAAAAACAAGCAAACGCATTTGTTCTTCGCCAGGGAGACTCCCTAAACATATGGAAGAAGGTAATCTGGTCAGATGAGATTAAAATGTAGCTTTCCTCAAAGAAAACGCAATGTCTGGCGCAACCCAACACATCTCATCACCCYGAGAACRCCATCCCCACAGTGAAGCATGGTGGTGGCAACATCATGCACTGAGGATGTTTTTCATCGGCAGGGACTGGGAAACTCGTCAGAATTGAAGGAATGATGGATGGCACTAAATACAGGGAAATTCATGAGGGAAACCTGTTTCAGTCTTCCAGAGATTTGAGACTGGGACGGAGGTTCACCTTCAAGCAGGACAATGACCCTGAGCATACTGCTAAAGCAACACTCGAGTGGTTTAAGGGGAAACATTTAAATGTCTTGGAATGGCCTAGTCAAAGCCCAGACCTCAATCGAATTGAGAATCTGTGGAATGACTAAAGATTGCTGTATACCAGCGGCACCCATCCAACTTGAAGGAGCTGGAGCAATTTCAGAATAGACAAAAATCCCAGTGGCTAGATGTGCCAAGCTTATAGAGACATATTCCAAGAGACTTGCAGCTGTAATTGCTGCAAAAAAGCTGGCTCTACAAAGTATTGACTTTGGGGGGGGTGAATAATTATGCACGCTCAAGTTTTCAGTTTCTTTGTCTTATTTCTTGTTTGTTTCACATGAAAAAATATTTTGCATTTTCAAAGTGGGAGGCAAGTTGTGTAAATGAAATTATACAAACCCCCCCAAAAATTCATTTTAACTCCAGGTTGTAAGGCAGCAAAATAGGAAAAATGCCAAGGGGGGTGAATAMTTTCGCAAGCCACTGTATATCAACAAATTGGCGAGGGCACCAGAACAGTCTGCAGCACCCGGCCTCACCCTACTAGAATCTGACGTCAAATATCTACTGTTTGCTGAAGATCTGGTGCTTCTGTCACCAACCAAGGAGGGCCTACAGCAGCACCTATATCTTCTGCACGGATTCTGCCAGACCTGGGCCCTGACAGTAAATCTCAGTAAGACAAAAATAATGGTGTTCCAAAAAAGGTCCAGTTGCCAGGACCACAGATAAACATCAGCGCCACAGGTAACTTCCGCAAAGCTGTGAACGATCTGAGAGACAAGGCAAGAAGGGACACAAAATTCGACATACCAATTAGGATCTGGAAAAAAACATTTGAATCAGTTGTAGAACCCATTGCCCTTTATGGTTGTGAGGTCTGGGGTCCCGCTCACCAACCAATAATTCACAAAATTGGAAAATGCCAACTTGAGACTTTAATTTCAGAATTCTGAAAAAATATCCTCAGTTTACAACGTACAACACCAAATAATGCATGCAGAGCAGAATTAGGCCGGAGCTAATTTGTCAAATCCAGAAAAGAGATGTTGAAGTCTACAACCAGGAAGTGATTCCCAAACATTTCATAACAAATCCATCACGTACAGAGAGATGAACGTGGAGAAGAGGTCCCTTAGCAAGCTGGTCCTGGGACTCTGTTCATTAACACAAACAGACCCCACAGAGCCCCAGGACAGCAACACAATTAGAACCAACCAAATCATGAGAAAACAAAAAGAGAATTACTTGACACATAAGAAACAATGAACAAAAAAACAGAGTAAACTAGAATGCTATTTGGTCCTAAACAGAGACTACAAAGTGTCAGAATACCTGACCACTGTGACTGACCTAAACGGAAAGCTTTGACTATGTACAGACTCAGTGAGCATAGCCGAGCTACTGAGAAAGGTCACTGTAGGCAGACATGGCTCTCAAGAGAAGACAGGCTATGTGCTCACTGCCCACAAAATTAGGTGGGAACTGAGCTGCACTTCCTAACCTCCTGACAAATGTATGACCACATTAGAGAGACATATTTCCCTCAGATTACACAGACCCACAAAGAATTCGAAAACAGTTTCAATTTTGATTAACTCCCATATCTACTGGGTGAAATACCACAGTGTTGCAATGTAAACATATGTTTCCCATGCCAATAAAGCCCTTGAATTTAATTGAGAAAGAGAGAGAGAGAGAGTGACCATGCTAATTTGGGGCTAGCTGTTCTAGCATTGATTGATACACTCACAAAAGCTTGGATTGCTTCCGCTGTAAAGCATATTTTCAAAATCTGACACGATAGGTCGA
>NW_019944715.1:54934-63541 GCF_002910315.2 Salvelinus sp. IW2-2015
GGACACTTTCTAACAAGAGCTTTTTCTTGGACTTTCTTTGTATTTCTTCTGTCTTCCATCCATTCGTGTTTTGTTTTTAGTTTGTGCCCAGCTCAGTGGACAGATGTCCATGCTCTCCTTCTTCGTGACTGGCTGACTACTCCCAATTAGGATGGGTACGGGAACCATAGAGATATGGAAATGGGATGTAGGGATAAGGAAGGAAATGAAGCGGTCACCTGTTCATCCCTGGGGGAAGTGAGGGATGAAGAGTAAGAGAAGGGGAAGAGGATGAAGAGAGGTGTGAGCAGCTGTCCACAGCTGGTGTTCTGTCCTGACGCTTCAGGTCTGTCCACCGACCACCAGCACACGATCCCCTCTCTCTCTCTGTGTGTGTGTGTGTGTGTGTGGTGTGTGTGTGTGTGGTGTGTGTGTGTGTGTGTGTGTGTGTTGTTGTGTGTGTGTGTGTGTGTGTGTGTGTGTGTGTGTGTGTGTGTGTGTGTGTGTGTGTGTGTGTGTGGTGTGTGTGCGTATGTGGTGTGTGATGTGCGAGTGAGTGAGAGCATACAACAAAACACATGAGTGAGGTGATTGGACAGGTGAATATATTAGGAAATGTCATTAACCTCAATTTTTAGATATCCTCTCTCTCTCCCGCCGAAAGTCAGAAAAGCAATAAAATTAATCGCTTACCTTTGATAATCTTCGGATGTTTGCACTCACGAGACTCTCAGTTACACAATAAATGTTATTTTTGTTTGATAAATATTACTTTTATAACAAAAAAACGCCATTTGGGTTGCACGTTATGTTCAGAAAACTACAGCCTCGTTCCGTTCGACGAAAATTCCAAAAAGTATCTGTAATGTTCGTAGAAACATGTCAAATGTTTTTTATAATCAATCCTCAGGTTGTTTTTAACAAACATAATCGATAATATTTCAACCTGAAACTATGTCTAAAGCCTGGTCACAGCCTGAGGAAGCCATTGGAAAAGGAATCTGGTTGATATCCCTTTAAATGGAAGAAAGACGGGAAATGAAACACAGATTTAAAAAAGAAATTAATCACTTCCGGGTTAGATTTCCTCAGGTTTTCGCCTGCAAAATAAGTTTTGTTATACTCAATATTTTGACAGTTTTGGAAACTTGAGTGTTTTCTATCCTAATCTGTAAATTATATGCATATTCTACGATCTGGAAATGAGAAATAGTCTGTTTACCTTGGGAACGTTATTTAAAAAAAAAAAATACACCCTTAGCGTTGACCCTTAGCGTCAAGTAAACTTGACAGAGATCCACCGGGTGGTACTCTGAAAGATCCATTCTAACAAACACTTACTCTGAAAGATCCATTCTAACAAACACTTACTTTGGCCCTCCTATGTTGAACATAATAAGGGGCTCTCTTTCCACCGGATGTGTACCAAACTCACTGAAAGTGGCAGTAATAAAGCCTCTCTTGAAAATGCCAAACCTTGACCCAGAAAATATATAAAACTATCGGCCTATATCGAATCTCGCATTCCTCTAAAMAWWTTTGGAAAAAGCTGTTKTGCAGCAACTCACTGGTTTCCTGAAGACAAACAATGTATACGAAACGCTTCAGTCTGGTTTTAGACCCCATCAAAGCATTAAGACTGCACTTGTGAGGTGATAATTAATGGCGTCAGACYGAGGCTCTGCATCTGTCCTCGTGCTCCTAGACCTTAGTGCTGCTTTTGATACCATCAATCACCACATTCTTTTGGAGAGATTGGAAACTCAAATTGGTCTACACGGACAAGTTCTGGCCTGGTTTAGATCTTATCTGTCAGAAAGATATCAGTTTGTCTCTGTGGATGGTTTGTCCTCTGACAAATCACCGAGAGAGATCCCTCTGTCTGGAGCTACAACTACACTATAACTGTTCCTCTGTCTGGAGATACAACTCACCCATATGAACTGTTCTGCTGGAGATACAACTCAACCACTATAACTGTTCCTCTGGGATACAACTCCACCACTATAACTGTTCCTCTGTTGGAGATACAACTCACCACTATAACTGTTCTCTGGAGATACCAACTCACCCACTGATAACTGGTTTCCTCTGTCTGGAGATACACTCACCAACATAACTGTTCCTGCTGGAGATACAACTCACCACTAGAACTGTTCTGCCTCTTGTGGAGATCAACTCACCACTATGACTGTTCCTGCTGGAGATACAATCACTCAACTAGAACTGTTCCTCTGGTAGATACAACTCCCCACTATAACTGTTCCTCTGTCTGGAGATAAACACTCACCACTATAACTGTTCATCTGGAGATACAACTCAGCCACTATACGACTGTTCCTCTTGGAGGATACAATCACCAACTATAAACTGTTCCTCTATGGTCTGGGAAGCAACTCACCACTATAACTGTTCCTGCTGTCTGGAGATACAACTCACCACTAAGTTGTTTATACAACTGATCATGCTGTCCTCTCGGAGATAACAACTCACCACTATAACTGTTCTCGTCTGGAGATACAATCACCACTATAACTGTTCCTCTGTTGGAGATACAACTCACCACTATAACTGTTCCTCTGGAGATACAAACTCACCACCTATACGGTTCTATGTCTGGAGATACAACTCACCACTATGAGCTGTTCTTGTCCTGGAGATACCACTCACCAACTATACTGTTCCTCTGGAGATACACATCACCACTAATAACTGGTTCACTCTGGAGATACAATCAACCACTTTAACTGTTTCCTGTTCTGGAGATACAACTCACCACTATGAACTGTTCTGCTGGAGATACAACTCACCCATGTAATAACTGTTTCCTCTCTGGAGATGCACACCTCACCACTATAACTTTCCTCTGTCTGGAGATACAACTCACACTTGGTTCCTTGAAGACAACTCACCACTAACTGTTCCTCGTTGATCACCTCTTGTCTCTGCTGGAGATACAACTCACCACTATAACTGTTTGCTCTGGAGATAACAACTCAACACTATAACTGTTCCCCTGGAGATACAACTCACCATATAATGTTCCCTGTACCTCCCCATAAGTTCTCGGAGATACAACTCACACTAATAACTGTTCCTCTGCGAGATAACAACTCCACTATACTGTACTGTCTGGAGAATAACAACTCAACCACTATAACTGTTCTTTCCTGGAAGATACAACTCACCATATAATACTGTTCCCCTGCTCTGGGAGATACAGACTCACCACTATAACTGTTCATCTGTCTGGAGTACAACTCACCACTATAACTGTTCCTCTGTGGAGATACAACTCACCACTATAATGTTCCTCTGGAGATACAACTCACCAACTAATAAACTGTTTCCCTCTGGAGATCTGCAAACTCACCACTCTAACTGTTCTCTGGAGATACACTCACCACTTATAACTGTTCCTCTGTCTGGAGATACATCAACTCACTACTGTTTTGAGATACAATCACTTAACTGTTTTCTCTGTCTGGAGATAAAACTCACCACTACTAACTGTTCTCTGCTGAGATACAAACTCACCATATAATGTTCCTCTGGAGATACAACTCACCACTATAACTGGTTTGCTCTGGAGATGACACTCACCACTTATCAACTGTTCCTCGACTGGAGATACAACTGCAACCACTATGACTGTCCCTGCTGGAGATACAACTCACCACTATAACTGTTCCTCTGTGAGAATACAACTCACCCACTATACCTGTTCCTCTGGAGATAACATTATCACCACTATAACTGTTCACTCTGGAGATACAACTCACCACTATAACTGTTCCTCTGTGAGATAAACTCACCACTTAGTCTCGAACCCAACTATAACTGTTCCTCTGTGAGATACAACTCACCACTATAACTGTTCCTTCTTTGGGATACAACTTCACCACTATAACTGTTCCTGTCTGGAGATACAACTCACACTATACTGTTCTCTGTCGGAGATACAACTCACCAGATGTACTATAACTGTTCCTCTGGGAAGAATACAACTCACCACTAATAACTGTTCCTCTTGAGATACAACTCACCACTATAACTGTTCTCCTTGGAGATAAACTCTCCACTATAAACTGTTCCTCTGTCGGACGATACAATTCACCACTATACAACTTGTTCCTCTGGAGATACAACTCACCACTATCCTGTTCCTCTGAGAATACAACTCACCACTATAACTGTTCCTCTGTGAGAATACAACTCACCACTATAACTGTTCTTCGTTGGAGATACACTCACCACTATAACTGTTTCCTCTGTCTGGAGATACAACCTACACTATAAAACTGTCCTCTGCGAGATACAACTCACTCAACTATAAACTGTTCCTCTGGAGATACAACTCACCATATAACCTTGTTTTCCTCTGAGATACAACTCACCACTATAACTGTTCCTCTGGAGAATACAAACTCACCACTATAACACTGTTTTCCTCTGTCGAGATACAACTCACACTATAATGTTTGCTATCTGAGATACAACTCACTCACTATAAACTGTTTCTCCTGGGAGATACAAACTCACCACTATAAGTTCACTCTGGAGATCAAACCACGCACTATAACGTTCCTCTGGAGATACAAGCTCACCACTATAACTGTTGCCTCTTTGGACGATCACAACTCACCATATAACTGTTCCTCTGGAGATACAACTCACCACTATAAGCTGTTTCCTCTGTTGAGATGACAATCACCCACTATAATACTGTTCCTCTGGAGATAACAACTCACACAACTATAACTGTTCCTCTGGAGATAACAACTTCACCACCTATAACATGTTCTCTGCTGATTACAACTCAGCCACTAATTAACTGTTTCCATCCTGAGACCAACTCACCACTATAACTGTTCCTCTGGAGATACAACTCGACCACTTGATAACTGTTCCTCTGTTGAGATACACAACTTCACCACTATATACTGTTCCTCTGCTGAGAGATACCAACTCACCCCTATAATGTTCCTCTTCTGAGATACAACTCACATAAGCTTCCTATCCCTGACAACTCCCATAAAGTTCCTCTGGAGATACACAACTCACCACTATAATGTTCCTCTGGAGATACAACACCACTATAACTGTTCTCTGGAGATACAATCACCACTATAACGTGTTCCTCTGTCTGGAGATACAACCAACCACTATAACTGTTCCCCTGTCTGGAGATACACACTCACCACTATAACTGTTTCCCTCTGGAGATACAACCACCACTAGATGTCTAGATCATCCATTAGTTCCTCTGATTGAGTGACAACGTCAACCACTATAACTGTTCCTCTGGAGATACAACTCACCACTTAACTGTTCCTCTGTCCTGGAGATGACAACTCAACCACTATAACTGTTCCTAGATACTCACTTAGTCGGAGATACAACCACCACTATATACTGTTCCCTCTGTCTGGAGATACACTCAACCAGCAAACTGTACTGTCGAATCATGTCACATACTCTGGTTCTCTGGAGTACAACTCACCACTATAACTGTTCGCCCTGAAGATACAACTCACACTATAACTGTTCCCTGTCGAACATCACATAACCGGAGTTGCGAGTACAACTCACCACTAACTGCCTGTCTGAGAACTCTCCATTCGTTTCCTGAGATACAACTCACACTATAACTGTTCTCTGGGATACAACTCACCACTATAATGTTCCTCTGTCTGGAGAACAACCATAACTTCCTGTTGAATACACTCACCACTATAACTGTTCCTCTGGCAATGATACATCTACCACTATAACTGTTCCTTCTTAGATACAACTCAGCCACTATAAACTGTTTCCTCTGGAGATACAACTCACCACTATAACTGTTCCTCTGGAGAAAATCATAATGTTTCTGAGCTACAACTCATGTCGTTATGACCACCTATAAAACTGTTCCTGCTGGAGATACTCAACATAATACGTTCCTACCGGAGAACAATATACTAGATAACTGTTTCTGGACTCACTTCGTTCCGAGTACAACTCACCACTATAACTGTTCCTCTGGAGATTAAACTCACCACTATGACTGTTCCTGTGGAGATACAAACTCACCACTATAACTGTTCCTTTCTGTGGAGATACAATCACCACTATAATGTTCTCTGGAGAAATACCACACTCTACACTAAACTGTTCCTCTGGAATACAACTACCACTAGAATTGTTTCCTCTGGAGATACAACTCATCACTATATGGTTTCCTCTGTCTGGAGATAAAACTGCACCACTTATAACCTGTTCTCTTCGGAGTACAACTCACCACTATAACTGTTCCTCTGGAGATACACTCACCATATAACTGTTCCTCTGTTGAGAATACAACTCACCACTATAACTGTTTTCCTCATGGAGATACAACTCACCACTATAACTGTTTCCTCTTGGAGATACAACTCACCACTTCTAACTGTTCTCACTGTCTGGAGATACAACTCAAACACTATAAACTGTTCCTCTGGAGATACAATCACCGATATACACTCGTTCCTCTCGGAGATACAACTCACCACTATAGACTGTTTCTGCTGGAGATACAACTCACCACTATAACTGTTCCTCTGGAGATACAACTCACCAACTATAACTGTTCTCTCTGGAGATACAACTCACCACTAAATGTTCCATCTGGAGATACAACTCACCACTATAAACTGTTCCTCTGGAGATACAACTCACCACTTATAACTGTTCCTCCTGGAGATACAACTCACCACTATAACGGTTCCCCTGTCTGGAGATACAATCACCACTATAACTGTTCTCTGTCTGGAGATACAACTCACCACCTATAACTGTTCCTCTGGAGATACAACTCACCACTATAACTGTTCCCCTGTCTGGAGATACAACTCACCACTATAACTGTTCTCTGTCTGGAGATCCAACTCACCAACTATGACTGTTCTGCTGGAGATACAACTCACCACTATAACTGTTCCTCTGGAAGATACAACTCACACTATAATGTTCCTCTGTCTGGAGATACAACTCACCACTAACTGTTTCCTGTCTGGAGATACAACTCACCACTTATAACTGTTCCTCTGGAGTACAACTCACCACTATAACTGTTCCTTCTAGAATACAACTCACACCTATAACTGTTTTCTCCTGGAGATACAACACCACTATAACTGTTCCTCTGGAGATACAACTCACCACTATATAACTGTTCCTCTGGAAGATACAACTCACCACTATAACTGTTCCTCTGGAGATACAACTCACCACTATAACTGTCCTCTGGAGATCAACTCACCACTAAACTGTTCCTCTGGAGATACAACTCACAACTATAACTGTTTCCTCTGGAGATACAACTCACCACTATAACTGTTCTCTGGAGATACAACTTCTCCACTATATACTGTTCCTCTGGAGATACAACTCAACCACTATAACTGTTCCTCTGGAGATACAACTTCACCACTATAACTGTTCCTCTGTCTGGAGATAAAACTCACCACTATAACTGTTCCTCTGTCTGGAGATACAACTCACCACTATAACTGTTCCTCTGGAGATACAACTCACCACTATAAACTGTTCCTCTGGAGATACAACTCCACCACTATAACTGTTCCCTCTGGAGATACAACTCACCACTATAACTGTTTCCTCTGGAGATACACTCACCTAACCTATAACTGTTTCCTCTGTCTGGAGATACAACTCACCACTATAACTGTTCCTCTGGAGATAACAACTCAACCACTATAACTGTTCCTCTGGAGATACAACTCCCCACTATAACTGTTTCCTCTGGAGATACAACTCACCACTATAACTGTTCCTTCTGGAATACAACTCACCACTATAACGTTTCCATCTGGAGAGTACAACTCACCACTATAACTGTTCCTCTGGAGATAACAAATCACCACTATAAACTTGTTCTCTGGAGATACAACTCACCACACTATAACTGTTCCTCTGTGAGATACAACTCACCACCATAACTGTTCCTACTTGGAGATACAACTCACCACTATAACTGTTTCCTCTGGAGATACAACTCCAGCCACTATAAACTGTTCGCTCTTGGGAGATACAACTGCACCAACTATAACTGTTTCCTCTGGAGATACAACTCACCACTATAATGGGGCCTCTGTTGCTACCCTGTTGTGTTTTGTCTTTCTCTCCATCTAATCTGCTTACAATCTCCTTTCTCTAGGTCTTTCAATTTGTGTTTTCTGCTTAAATGTCTGTCTGTCTGTCTGTTGATTGTCTGTCTTCTTGTGTGTCTGCTTGTCTGCATTTCTGTCTGCCTGTCTTTTTGCTTGTATGTTGTCTGTCTGCTTGTCTGTCTGTTTGCTTGTCTGTCTGTCTGTCTGCTGGTCTGTCTGTCTGTCTGTCTGTCTGTCTGTCTGTCTGTCTGTCTGTCTGTCTGTCGTCTGTCTGTTCCTGTCTGTCTGTCTGCTTGAGGGCAATTTTGGGGCTTTATCATAGTTTCATTGAAATGTACACTTGTGTGTCATCCGCATAGCAGTGAAAGTTATCATTATGTTTTCCCGAAATGACATCACCACGGAAGTAAAATATATAGTGAAAACAATAGTGGCCCTAAAACGGAACCTTCGAGGGAAACAACGAATGTAAAGT
>NW_019944715.1:63862-78652 GCF_002910315.2 Salvelinus sp. IW2-2015
GAGAGGTGGAAAAGGGTTCCAGAGCAAAAAGCTAATGAAACAGCAGCAGAAGTATTTTGATTGATGTTGAAGTATCCGGTAACATGGGTAGTTTGAACGTGGAAACATGCATTTGCTCAGCAGCCAATCATTTTGTCTCTGTGGTTTMTTTTTTGTTATTATTTCATTTTTTTCAAGTGAGTCCAAGTTTAACCTGCCTATGTTACGTGAGTCTTCAACTTCCATCAATGTTTTTATATTAATGTCTTCCCTCTATTTGTCTTTGAACAGAAGGATGCAGATACAGCACATAAAACACATGGGCATGTCAAGTCTTTCATACAACAAAGTTCAGTACACTCTTAGAAAAAAAAGGTGCAATCTAAAACCTAAAAGGGTTCTTCAGAAGCAGAACCCTTTTTGGTTCCAGGTAGAACCCTTTTGGTTCCAGGTAGAACCCTTTCCACAGAGGGTTCTACATGGAACCCAAAGGGGTTGTACCTGGGACCAAAAAGGGTGCTCCTACGGGGACAGCCGAATAACCTTTTTGGAACCATTTTTTCTAAGAATGTACAGCTGTGTTTTAGCACAAACATAGAGCTGCCAAAACTAATACCCTTTAAGGACTTCCTCTTCAGAGCAATAACAAAATGGCACTTTGCTGAAAAGTGTTTAGCGTAAAATGATATAGCAGGAGCACTTGTTTGCCTTGCAAACCAACAGAAGAATCAAACTAGGTGTACCATGCTTATGTGATGAGTCACTTGGCCTGAGACCTCAATGCCTAGACTTCAGTTCAGCTGGCTAACCTAAGACTTATGTTAGCTCCCATACCTAATGCATTTTAGCTCTATTGGCTAACACTATCCTGCGCAAGAGATGTGGGTTCAAACCCAGGTCAGTCACGCATTCAGTAGTGGTGTTCCTGTGCATTCAGTAGTGGTGTTCCTGTGCATTCAGTAGTGGTGTTCCTGTGCGTCAGTGGTGGTGTTCCTGTGCATTCAGTAGTGGTGTTCCTGTGCATTCAGTGGGGGTGTTCCTGTGCATTCAGTAGGGGTGTTCCTGTGCATTCAGTAGGGGTGTCCCTGTGCATTTAGTAGGGGTGTCCCTGTGCATTTAGTAGGGGTGTCCCTGTGCATTTAGTAGGGGTGTTCCTGTGCATTCAGCAGTGGTGTTCCTGTGAGGAGGGCTCTTACCCTTTCTGGATGCTGACAACCCAACTACCATCCTTAGCCTTGTGGACCTGCGCTCCTCCAACAATCCGGGTGGTCTTGTGGATGAAACAGGATGTCTTAGACACGAGAGAGATGCCTTGGGGTAAGAGAAAAGACAACTCATCTGGATTAGACTCTGGGGAAATATTTTAACTTTCTATTATTACTAAAGAATAGAGTATGCTTGGTCCAGGTTCAACTTCATTGAATGGCAGCGGGAGTGATCAGTTGTCCAGCCAAGCATGAACTCAGGCAATAAATAAACTGTACAGCTATAAAGAGAAAGTTAGGAATGAGGGAGATATACAAAGAGAGAGAGGGGAAAGAGAGAGAGAAAGGAGAGAAGAGAGAAAGAGAGAAAGAGAGAGGGAAGAGAGAGAGGGAAAGAGACGAGAGGGAAGAGAGAGAGGGGGAAGAGAGAGGGAAGAGAGAGAGGGAAAAAGAGAAAAGAGAGAAAGAGAGAGAGCGGAGAGAGAGAGAGAGAGGAGAGAGAGAGAGAGAGAGAGAGAGAGAGAGAGAGAGAGAGAGAGGAGAGAGAGAGAGAGAGAGAGAGAGAGAAAGAGAAAAGAGAAAAGAAGAGAGAGAGAGAGAGCGAAGAGAGAAAGCAGAAAGAGAAACAGAAAGAGAGAGAGAGAGAAGGTGAATAGTAAGTAAGAGACACATTAATATGACACTCACTTCTTGGGTGGGCAGAGATGTTTGGAGACTTATCACCTGAACAAAACAATTCAACAATTCAACACACGGACCTCACAAGACAGGATATGACATATTTCAATGAACCCACTCAACATTAAACTACAAAGCACGCAACTACAAACTCCTCTTTCAGAAACTATCCTACCTTTAATCCTAGCTCAAATGATCTCTGCATCTATCTGCATTGCAGTTGGGCGGCTATATTGAATTGAACCCACAGCAAATACATTTCCTCCAGCCAAGCACCCKAAAACTTCACAGATCAACATGTTTTACATTACGGAGARATAACCGCGAGGCCACTTGYAAAAGCTCCCCATCAATGTGAACCGATTACAGTCCGCCAAAGATGATATAGGGTACAACAAAAACAAATCACTAAACTCTGAATCAGTGAATGGCTTTGCGAATAATAAAAGCGGTCTGGATGAGATTGGACATCTGTTTGGAGTTAGAGTGTGTCCGTTCTGTGCCAGTTAGCTCAGCGAAACCACTGCACTAAGCCATAACATAACTGTAACAAGTGATGTAAGTGAAGCTTTGCGGCAAATTTCAGTCGTTAGACTACGTAATTCATTGTAGTATTACAAATGTGCAATAATCACGTCAACGGAAACGTCACAAACAAAGCGATAGCTGTATTACTCATGGAACTAAGATCATTGCTGTGTTGTTGATGTCACATGAGATCGATTGAACAACACTATGAAAGTTATGAGTGTAGCTGGACTTTTCACTGGACTTTTCTTCAATGACATTCAGCAAATGAAATGTAATTGAAGACGAAGCATCATCTGATGATTGGGCCGCTGATGAGACCTACTGGGTCGGAACTCAGGTCTCCTGTGCACGACAATACTATGTTAACCGTCTGAGCTYAAGCCTAGGCACTAGCTCAGGGAGCTAACACAAGACGAGGTTACTCACCACACGAGCATGGCTGACTCAACCATCTCCATTATTGATTACTTAGCATGTAGGGTAGATGTAGGGTAGATGTAGGGTAGATGTAGGGTCGATGTAGGGTCGATGTAGGGTCGATGTAGGGTAGATGTAGGGTAGATGTAGGGTAGATGTAGGGTCGATGTAGGGTCGATGTAGGGTAGATGAAGGGTAGATGTAGGAAGATGTAGGGTAGGTATAGGGTAGATGTAGGAAGATGACGGGTGGATGACAAGTGGATGACGGGTGGATGAAGGGTAGATGTAGGAAGATGTAGGGTGGATGACGGGTAGATGTAGGTTAGATGAAGAGTAGATGTAGGGTCGATGAAGGGTATGTGAAGGGTAGATGTAGGAGTGTATAGGGGATGAGACAGAGATTGGATGAAGACAGTGTTTTGTATTCTTACAGCGTTTGAGCTTGCAGTAGTCCCATGGGATAGAGGGGTCCGTAGTGTGACACCAGGGACCGTGCTTATCCTGGTCTGGATTCCTGCACAGGTTCCTCTCCAAACCCACGCTGGATTCTCCACTYGAAAACACAACATATATGAGGACACATGCATAAGCACCTACACACAGAGACACATACTGTAGATACACATATACTGTACGTAGGCACACACACATGCATACATACACATGGAAAAGTCTGACACCATAACTGCATTCAGGTTGGAAACTTTGACTCAGCTGTTATTATCGGGGCAGTGAATCCTCAGAGTTCCAGCTATGCAGAGGCCTTACAAGGAAGCAAAGGAGTTTTGTGAAGAGTGCTCCGGGGAATATGAAAATATGCAATCCCAGCAATCACCACGGTTCAGACAAGGAAGAAGCTACAGACTCAACTCAAAGATACAGTCCAAACACTGTAAACGTGGACTCAAGATCTGGTCGTATACTTCACTGCACATAGACTAAACCGAGCCTAAACAGATGCCTTCGGAAGTCTTGTTTAAACAGCAATTCCAATCCTTCATACATTCAAAATAATTGGAATATCTTTAGATATGATCAATTTGTTGGAGSGCTTGGATCAGGATTCAGAAAAACACAATGTGAGGAGAGCGGGAAACCGATTTGTCAGCCWGTGTGAAGATCATTTCACTTCCCCCGCCAATGTTAAACAAGCCGTAACCTTTCCGCCATTTTTCTGCGCCGACCCCTTGACCTTGTGCGAGGGGCAGACTCACTGGCTGCGGGCCACATGAGGGAAGCTGATTGGCTTTGATCTGCCGGGCCGAGAAAMCACTTCCTGGGGTCACGGGTCAGCTCTGGCACATGTCCATCTGTCGCTGCCATTTTTGGCTTTTAAATTCCTTTAAATGAAGTAATTCTAACAGCCAGGGCCAACGTTAGCTACGGTACTTTAGCATGGGGGCACACGGATGTGGAGAGAGGTGCAGACTATGCGCCCCTCCAGGGTGGCTTGTTTTGGAAGTTCTGAAAGCACCGTAAGGCTTCCTCTCTGTCAGCTAGACAAATAATAGCAGGCCCAGGACTGACCCGGGTGGGGCCCCTGATTTCCTGTCGTTGTTTGTTTTCACGGCGTGGCTTTATTCATTTACAAGGGGATTTTCTCTAAGCGACGGGAAATACCTCGTCAATAAACAGRTATTCAAAAAAGACAGAGAATTTGAAAATGTCAAAGAAACCTTCACATACATTTCTTGAACCCAGAGTTCTACTTTTTCTCATGTGAATATGGATTGAGAGGTAAGTTCCAGTTGTGTATGGCTGGTAAGTGTGTGTAATGTATGAGGTTTACCTTACCTGTTGCTATGATTTGCCCACAGTCCGCAGGGAATTCCTGATCTGGTCTTGGATAAATTGCCTGTGTAATTCCCTCCATTGTCCTCATAACAATCTGGGACAGACAGAGATAGAGAGAAGGAGAAAATAAAACACTGAGTAGTCTTAAACCGACCCTATATGTGTCTTATTGAGATTACCATCTACAGTCTCTCTCGCTCTCTTCAAGACCGAAGCCGCACACACACACAGCTATACCCACACTGTAGAACACAGTTATAGCTCACAGTGTAGACACAGTTATAGCCACGTGTAGAAAAGTTATGCACGTGTAAGCACAGCTATCACCAAGTTACACAGTGTAGAACACAGTTATAAGCACAGTGCAGAACACAGCTATACCACAGCTATAGCACAGTGTAGACACAGCTATACACAGTGTAGAACAAAGTTATAGCACAGTGTAGAAACACAGTTATACACAGTGTAGAACAAGCTATGCACAGTATACCACAGTGTAGAACAGCTATACCACAGTGTAGAACACAGCTTATAGCACCCAGTGTAGAACAAAGATGTTGATTCAACGTAAAATTGTTAGGCTACCAGCTGCAATAGGATTGTTAGTTTGTTCAAAAGAAATGTTGTTGAGCAAATCACAATCCTATTGCAGCTGGTTGCCTTACAATTGTACATTGAATCAACATGTTTTGTGGTGGTAGGCCACTGAGAGACAACATTATGATATTGATGCGTCGTAAAAGGCACGTTGAAACTGGGCTCGATTTGTGGTTTGGATCAATTTAACATGTTGGGCAATCTAAATTGGTGGTTCCCATATGGAATAAAAGAGACAGGAAGATTTCTCCCCCATATCGACTGTTGCTAAGCAGAACCAGAGGTATGTCGTGACCAACACTCTCTCTTCCTCCGAATCTTTTTGAAATGCAAAGCATAGACATGTATGGAGAGAGAATTCCAGCAAACGTTGAATTGCTGTCTGACCATTTGTTGTTTCTTTTTGTAATTTGAGGAATGAATTGTAGGGCAACCAAACCAAAACCAACCTGCCCAAAAGACTGCCAGTAGTCTGTTTCAGTAAGCGACACAGCTCATTCTCAATATATTGCAGCTGAAGTTTAGAGGTCAATTGCAAATACAGTACATAGCAAGCCATACACTGATTACACCACATATGTAGTCATTCAAATAGCATCAGTATATTGTTTAAACATCCGTACCATGCACATACAGTTGAAGTCGGAAGTTTACATACACTTAGGTTGGAATCATTACAACTCGTTTTTCAACCACTCCACAAATTTCTTGTTAACAAACTATAGTTTGGCAAGTCGGTTAGGACATCTACTTTGTGCATGACACAAGTAATTTTTTCCAAAATTGTTTAAATACAGATTATTTCCCTCTATCACAATTCTAGTGGGTCAGAAGTTTACATACACTAAGTTGACTGTGTCTTTAACAGCTTGAAAAATTCCAGAAAATGATGTCATGGCTTTAGAAGCTTCTGATAGGCTATTTACATAATTTGAGTCAATTGGAGGTGTACTTGTGGATGCATTTCAAGGCCACCTTAAACTCAGTGCTCTTTGCTTGACATCATGGAAACCAAAAGAATCAGCCAAGACTCAGAAAAAAATAATAATTGTAGCCTCCTCAAGTCTGGTTCATCGTTGGGAGCAATTTCCAAACGCCTGAAGGTACCACGTTCATCTGTACAAACAATAGTATGCAAGTAATAACACCATGGGACCAAGCAGCCGTCATACCGCTCAGGAAGGAGATGTGTTTTGTCTCCCAGAGATGAAGTTCTTTGGTGCGAAAAGTGCAAATAAATCCCAGAACAAACAGCAAAGGACCTTGTGAAGATGCTGGAGGAAACATAGGACTCGTTTTACTGTGGTTAGATACTTTTGTATATCGACATAACCTGAAAGGCCGCTCAGCAAGGAAGAAGCCACTGCTCCAAACCACCATGAAAGCCAGACTACGGTTTGCAACTGCACATGGGGACAAAGATCGTACTTTTTGGAGAAATGTCCCTGGTCTGATGAAACAAAACTAGAACTGTTTGGCCATTGCCATCGTTATGTTTAGAGGAAAAAGGGGGATGCTTGCAAGCCGAAGAACACCATCCCAACCGTGATGCACGGGGTGGCAGCATCATGTTGTGGGGGTGCTTTGCTGCAGGAGGGACTGGTGCACTTCCACAAATAGAGGGATCATAAGGAAGGAAAATTCGGTGGATATATTGAAGCAACATCTCAAGACATCAGTCAGGAAGTTAAAGCTTGGTTGAAATGGGTATTCCAAATGGACAAAGACCCCAAGCAAACTTCAAGTTGTGGCAAATTGGCTTAAGGACAACAAAGTCAAGGTATTGGAGTGGCCATCACAAAGCCTGACCTCAATCCATAAAACATTTGTGGGCAGAACTGAAAAAGCATGTGCGAGCAAGGAGGCCTACAAACCTGACTCAGTTACACCAGCTCTGTCAGGAGAAATGGGCCAAATTCACCCAACTTATTGTGGGAAGCTTGTGGAGGCTACCTAAAAACTTGACCCAAGTTAAACAATTTAAAGGCAATGCTACCAAATACTAATTCAGTATGTAAACTTCTGACCCACTGGGAATGTGATGAAAGAAATAAAAGCTGAAATAAATCATTCTCTCTCTACTATCTAATTGACCTAAAACAGGGATTAATTGTCAGGAATTGTGAAAAACTGACTTTAAATGTATTTTGCTAAGGTATATGTAAACTTCCGACCTCAAATGTATATACATGTTTGTTGATTAATGTGTACATACTGCATGTGGATTTTTGTAAATTCATTTATTATTCATGTAAATGAGCTTGCTATTCAGTCTGTTTACTGTGGGAGAACCATAATGCAACATGTAATTCTGGGTGTACTAAGTGAATAAAGGTGGTGGTGATTCTGATGTATTGTATGGGGCCAGTGTGCTGTGTGGTGTTGTGTCTCAGTAGAATCAATAATTGGCATGCTCAACACAATAGTCCTTCCATCAAAGTCTTTGGGTGCCGGGTTGGAGGATCATGTCAACTGGAAAACAAAACTGMGTCTCACCTTCTGTGTCGATGTTCTCTGTCTCACACCGGGGTATATTGGTGCAGAAGGCTAGTCTCTGGTTAGGATCTGTAGTGAAGCACCATGGGATCTCTGCACCATCTGGGTTCCGACAGTAGTTCTCTCTCAGGTCTCTGTGATGTAAGAGAGAGATACGTACACACTGGTTAAATAGCTGCTTCCCACGTGGACATACGTAATAATATGACTGRATGTGTCCGTTTCCCTGTATTTCTCGTACCAGTGACAGAAACAAAAMAAKACCCATGTGGGTATTGAATGACATCATCACTCACTTGCACTTGTAYTTCTGCGGGCTGTAGGTGTGGTTATGGGGGAACTGGGAGTCCCAGCGTTGACATGTGACGCCCGACGGGGTGACGCTCACAGTACCGTGGTAACTCTGTCCCTGCTCCCTGAAACACGACGATGTAGCATCCACATCAGAGTCATTACCTGGGTCTGAGACAGAGAGGGGGAGAAGAAGGAAGTTGAGAGAGKGGTATGAAAACAGAGAGAGWGAGAAAGAGGATTTAGGATGAGAGATGAGCAATAGATAAGATGAGGGGAGATGATAGACAGAAAGAAGAATTTAAAGACGTTGACAGGGGAGAAACCAGACAGACAGGAGAAGCAGGAGGGAGAGAGAGGAGAAACCATACAGAGAAGACAGGAGGAGAGAGAGAGGAGAAACCAGACAGATAAGACAGGAGGGAGAGAGAGGGAGAAACCATACAGAGAAGACAGGAGGAGAGAGAGGGAAACCATACAGAGGAGACAGGAGGAAGAGAGAGGAGAAACCAGACAGAGAAGACAGGAGGAAGAGAGAGAGAAACGACAGAGAAGACAGAGGAAGAGAGAAAACCAGACAGAGAAGACAGGAGGAAGAGAGAGAAACCAGACAGAGAAGACAGGAGGAAAGAGAAGAACCAGACGAGGAAGAACAGGAGGAAGAGAGAGAACCAGACAGAGAAGACAGGAGGAAGAGAGAGAAACCAGACAGAGAAGACAGGAGGAAGAGAGAAACCAGACAGAGAAGACAGGAGGAAGAGAGAAACCAGACAGAGAATACAGGGGGGAGAGAAACCAGACAGAGAATACAGGAGGGAGAGAAACCAGACAGAGAAGACAGGAGTGAGAGAGAAACCAGACAGAGAAGACAGGAGGGAGAGAGAAACCAGACAGAGAAGACAGGAGGGGGAGAAAACCAGACAGAGAAACAGGAGGGAGAGAGGGAGAAACCAGACAGAGAAGCGAAACCAGACAGAGAAGACAGAGGAGAGAGAAACCAGACAGAGAAGTCAGGAGGGAGAGATAGAGAGAAACCAGACAGGGGAGACAGGAGGGAGAGAGAGAGGCAGGAAGAAGGGAGAAAGAAAAGAGGAGAGGAGGAAAAGAAAGATGAATCTACACAGAGAATCGGTCATGTTTAGCCTAGAGACAATGATCCTAAACAGTCAGTCCAGATGTAGGACTTTAATTTGACCAGCATTATCGAAGCAAAATCATCCTGTTGAGTCCATAATGTTGCTTGATCGGTGGTTAGGCTATTAGCTAAATGAAAAGTGCAATACTGTTAATATACAGTGTGTGCGAGTTTTCATTGAAATTATGTAAATCACAAACCCTGCATTTTCCACGGTGCAGGAAAATTCTCAGCAAAATAAGATGATCAAATTAACATCCTATATCTGTAGTACTGTATGGTCTATAATCTGTCTATTTATCCAAAACAGTGGTGCCCCACCACGAGACATACCGAAACCAACACTACAACAGACCACAGACTTGCATAATCAGACTAATGGGAATGGGCTGTAGCCAACTCTTCTATCTCTGTCATGCCATTCAATAAACGAACACAGAGAGTAGTAGGCTAATTGCACAAACAGACTGGACAGCCAGGGTAGGTTATAGGGTATTGGGTATCACATATCTGAGTGTCAGGACAAATGGGTATAAAAACAGATGAAGAGTATCTGAAAATCTGAGTTTCTGATATCCAACAGATTTTTGGGGGAGTTTAGACAGGTTTAGTTTGGGTATCTAATATCTTTATCCGTTAAGTACTAAAATACTTAAGTACTTTTCAAACATAGCTCTCAAAGCTCTACAAAGGGCTACAAAAAGGGAATCTCTACTATCTAGCATCTGCGAATCCCCTCTATCCTATACTGTACTGGCCTCATTCATGGTGTACAGTGTACCATACCAGGTTTTGGCAGGAAGAATGTGCATGTGTGGGTTGAGCCTAGCTAGATCCCTATTGCTTGGGTAGCTTGGCCTCTTACATGTGTGACTGTAAGGGTGGGTTACTATAACGAAGGCCTGATGGATGTGGTACTCACCGCCAAGCCAAACAGCCCTGCATTCAGCCCGCTTAACAAGGCTTCCTGGCCCTCTGGTCTCCAAAAAACGATCCCGAAAAATCTCAGAGCTCCGCTTTTTTTATGTTACAGTGTACAGGGACGAATTTGTTGGAATTTCTGCAACCCCTCCGGATTTGAGGGATTTGTGCTTCTATTACTGTTTGATAAATGAGCCGCGGTCAGAAAAAAAAGGAAGGGAATGTTTGGAGAGGAGGACAGAAGGAGGATGTTCTTTTGGCTTGATGTTAATGCATGCCGGCATCTAACGTCGGGTCACCTTTGTTATACAGTTAGGCAGTGCAGAATCCATCTGGACAAATTATTTTTTACTCCCCGGTTGTAAATCACGGTCCTCAGCCGGGCGGGGCCGTGGGCTCAAGGTCAGTGTTGAACATCCCTTTGGATGAAGAATATCAAACTGTCTAAAAGTGGTTTCTATCCTCTTTTCACACACACACAACAACACACACAACACACACACACCACACACACACACACACACACACACCACACACACACACACCACAACACACACACACACACACACACACACACACACACACACACACACACACACACACACACACACACACAGCGAACCCCCCACACACTAGCACGCCTCTCATCCTCCATCCTCTCAAGTCCTCAGTTGTAGTGCCAGGGTTTCAGTGGGCCTTGCTTTCTACAACACTTCTGACAATCTGTTATGGTTTCAACATCCATGGTGTTACAACTATGGCGCCTGTGTGTTCTGTTGATAACGATGATGAACATTACTCCCAAGCCTCCCAATCTATTGGAACTATCTGTGTCAGTAGTCTATTGAGCCATTTTGGCTACTCCCCTACAGTTAATATATGTCATAAGGCTGAATCCTAATGTCCACTTAAAGGGACATTTCTAGTTAGTCTTCCATTGACATCAATGCATGACTACGGATGAGTTTACACAAGCAACCCAATTGTGATCTTTTGCCCAATTATTGGCAAAAGGAGCTGATCTGATTGGTGAAAATACCAATTATTGGAAAAAGATCAGAATTAAGCTGCCTGTGTAAACCCAGCCTTAGTACAAATTTGAAGTGGAAGTTAGGATTTGACCAATAATAAAAGTTTCATAGTGCTTTGTTGTGTTTGAGTGGTCTGAATTAAGCGTTTTAAACCGTCAAACTCTCCCTCCCCTACAGTTGACAAACACAGCCTACTTGTCCTCACTGAGGTAAAATGCTTTCAGCTTAGAGCCACATGAAACACTAAATATCCTAAACAAAGCCTCTCCCTGTCTCCTTTGGAAGGATCCTATACTTATCTCGTTATCCCCCAAAACCACCATTGTGGCCCCTCTACCAAAAAGAAACTGTGGCACTCCCAAAACCACAACTCGGTCCTCCCTAAAACCACCACTTCAATCACAGTGATTGCCCTCGCAAAAGAGGTTTCTAACCTCCAGGCTCTTTCCTGGTTAAATAAAGTTAGAAAGCCCTGCTACAGACTCAGTGTGGTCCACTCTCTTCCCCTCTGATCACAGTAGAATCCCCATACAGATACATACATCGAAATATTGAAGAGTTCTATTGAATTCTGTGGGAGTCTAGTATTGTATTCCGCTGCTATGAAGGACTAATGGGGAGATGATGGTTTGTTTAGTGAAGTTGTATGGGCATATATCGTTTATTGAAAAGGAATAGGGAATGTATGTGAGAGAATGGTAAAGTATTGGGAGGGACAGGGGGCCCCTCTCTCATAGAGGGAGCTGTGACATCGCATTAATAAGGATCCGGACGAGGTGTGTGTAGGAAAATGTGTACCATCCATTATTCTTCTTTACTATGTGAGTGCTTCCTTCTCCACCTCGACCCAACACAACACAACACAGCACAACAGAACACAACACAGCACAACCCAACAGAACACTGAGAACACAAAAGCAGACGGATTATCTAACATGTCTGTCCTTCCACACTCTCAGTGTTGGTATGCCATCCCAGTAGCATTAGACAGTTTTCACTGTTTGGGATAAAGAGGAAGACAGTAGGAAAGTGCACACACTCACCACACACACTGATGTTGCAGTACTCCCAGGGTGTTTGTGGGTCCATGGTGTAACACCACGGACGCAGACGGTTGTCCGGATTCCGACAGTAGTTGTCATTCAGCCCTTTATCAGGGTACCTGTGAAGAAAGACAGGAAAAAATAGGAAAAAGACAGAGAGAGAGAGTTATGCTACATGGGTTCATCTCCTGTGTATTAGGATAGAGGGAGTGTTTGTGCAGCTGTGTAGGTTGTGTGTGTGTGTGTGTGTGTAGAACTTGATGAGGGACTGCAGTGCGGTTGCTCTGACTATACATATACACGTCAATGGGGGAGAGTCACTCAGGCTTTCATCCACAGACCTTCACCACATTCACTGCATACAATAAGGTTGACTAACTAACAGCAGTGGGCTAATCCAAAGATCACAAACAATTGACTTTGAAGTAATGAAAAGGAATAATTCATTTAAAAGTAAGTAACGTTAGCCATAACTTACTGTGCTATAAATACATAAGGCTATGGGTTTCCTTACTCACTTTTTAGGTTGGTAGGGGTGTCTGTGGGGCTTGGATGAATCCCATCTCTGYCACTCCTTCCCACTATCTGTGTGATCCATCGGCCCTTTGTAGTCTTCCCCYTTACACCTCATACACTCCACTGCAAACGCAAAAACAACGTTAGCACAACCTTCCCACAATGGCATAGAACATGTTTTCGACACTATATTAAAGAGGGAAACACGATTAAAGATGACTAAACAGTCTGACTTTTATCTTATTGTAAAGTTGATCACTTTAATAACGTTAGCAACATGCTTATCTCTCAATCTTTGTACAATATTCAATGAGAACTAAGATACTAGCATACTAAACATTTCTTGACACGGTAGTGAATTGMGATTCCCTGGTGCGTCAAAAACAACATTGTTGTTCGGCTACAAGAGCACAAGATATGTTTTTCTAGGTTGTTATCGGGATAACAGAGGGTTGTTATCAGACTGTAGTGGTACACTATTAGCAAGCAAAGTTCAGTTGAAAAAAACTTCCAAAAACAGGGCTACTTTTCACCAACAAACCAGCTTTACTCCAGTAAATGACATATCAATGTGGGCCACCTCATACATTCCAAAGATGTCTATGTTGGGCAAAGCAAAGGGACAGCTTTCCGAGCACAGATTAATTCTAGTCCTAGACTAAAAATAATCTCCATTGAAAGTGCTCTTAAATTCAGCACTAGGCTTAACCTGTGTCTGGGAAACTGGCCCCAACGTGTAATTGGACTCTGCTGGTTGAGGTGTTACCTTGGGAGCACTGAGGCAGGCCACACTCTTGGTGCCTGACCTCTGGGTCTGTAGTGAAACACCAGGGCCCACTGCTCTCGTTCTTGGGGTTACGGCAGAAGTTCCCGTTCAGGTCCTTCTTGCCCAGTCTCGCTGGCTGGAAGCTGAGGGAAAGTGTGGAGAAAAACACTACTAAGCATAAAGTGGGAATGACTAAATGTGTGTGACAGGCACGAAAGGTAAAAAAATAAAAAGAGATGTTGAGACGTGGAAAGAGAGCAACAGAAGAGATGCGGAGACATGGAAAGTGAGCAACAGAAGAGATGCTGAGACATGGAAAGAGAGCAACAGAAAGAGATGCTGAGACATGGAAGAGAGCAACAGAAGAGATGATGAGACGTGGAAAGAGAGCAACAGAAGAGATGATGAGACATGGAAAGAGAGCAACAGAAGAGATGATGAGACATGGAAAGAGAGCAACAGAAGAGATGCTGAGACATGGAAAGTGAGCACAAGAAGAGATGCTGAGACATGGAAAGAGAGCAACAGAAGAGATGCTGAGACATGGAAAGAGAGCAACAGAAGAGATGATGAGACGTGGAAAGAGAGCAACAGAAGAGATGATGAGACATGGAAAGTGAGCAACAGAAGAGATGCTGAGACATGGAAAGTGAGCAACAAGAAGAGATGCTGAGACATGGAAAGTGAGCAACAGAAGAGATGATGAGACATGGAAAGAGAGCAACAGAAGAGATGATGAGACATGGAAAGAGAGCAACAGAAGAGATGCTGAGACATGGAAAAGTGAGCAACAGAAAGATGCTGAGACATGGAAAGGAGAACAGAAGAGATGCTGAGACATGGAAAGAGAGCAACAGAAGAGATGATGAGACGTGGAAAGAGAGCAACAGAAGAGATGATGAGACATGGAAAGTGAGCAACAGAAAGATTGAGACATGGAAAGTGAGCAACAGAAGAGATGCTGAGACATGGAAAGTGAGCAAAAGAAGAGATGATGAGACATGGAAAGAGAGCAACAGAAGAGATGATGAGACATGGAAAGTGAGCAACAGAAGAGATGCTGAGACATGGAAAGAGAGCAACAGAAGAGATGCTGGAGACATGGAAAGAGAGCAACAGAAGAGATGCTGAGACATGGAAAGAGAGCAACAGAAGAGATGCTGAGACGTGGAAGAGAGCAACAGAGGAAATGCTGGAGACGTGGAAAGAGAGCAACAGAGGAGATGCTGGAGACGTGGAAAGAGAGCAACAGAAGAGATGCTGGAGACATAGAAAGAGAGCAACAGAAAGAGATGCTGAGACAGGGAAGAGAGCAACAGAAGAGATGCTGGAGACATAGAAAGAGAGCAACAGAAGAGATGCTGGAGACAAGAAAGAGAGCAACAGAA
>NW_019944715.1:84199-86360 GCF_002910315.2 Salvelinus sp. IW2-2015
TGATTTAGCTGTTTTAGGACTCATAAAGTTGAGTCCTAAACTTCATTTTGTTTAAGATGGGATTTTTTTAGTTTTTCTCTTAGATATTGACGTGAATTGGGGCCCTTAGCTCCGAAGGCTAGCACGCTAAAAACTGAGCCAAAAACAAAGACAGTTGGTAGAGTCGCAACATGCTAACTTAGCTACACCGCTACATTATCTTGGACTATGGTAATAAAGACAAAGTGTAATAAAATGTAAGGAAATATTATCTTCTAGTACATCATCCCTTCACATTCATTCCATGACCTCAGGCCAATCTACCAGTAAATGCTTCCAGTCTGGCCTGTAAGTCAGCCAGTTACTGCTACACATGCACAGAGTCTCACAACAGGTATTTCCACCACACAACTACAATCAGAAACAGCAGCTCAAGCATTTCTTGTTTTTGCAACTTCACAAATTGAAACAATCTATTTCTTCTGCTTTGTACATCAGTTCAGCAGAAGGGTCAGGGAAGACACACATACATTTTGGAGTAAAAGCACCATGTGGATATTAGCCTGTAACAATGGGGCCATGCCAGATAAATGGACACTGTAATATATATATTCTGAAAAGCGTGGAGGATGAAAAGCTGGCTTTAAACACTCCGTATTCAGCCCTACCACAGCCACTGTCTTCCCAGAGAGAGAGCGAGAGCGAGAGCGAAACAGAGGGATAATGGAGGGAGAGAAAGAGAGTGAAACAGATGGAGAAATAAAAAAATAAAAAAAGAGATAATGAGACGTGGAAGAGAGCAACAGAAGAGATGCTGCAGAACCATTGAGCAACAGAAGAGATGCTGAGACATGGAAAGAGAGCAACAGAAGAGATGCTGGGGACATGGAAAGAGAGCAACAGAAGAGATGCTGAGACATGGAAAGAGAGCAACAGAAGAGATGCTGAGACATGGAAAGAAAGCAACAGAAGAGATGCTGGAGACAAGGAAAGAAAGCAACAGAAGAGATGCTGAGACATGGAAGGAGAGCAACAMAAGAGATGCTGAGACATGGAAAGAAAGCAACAGAAGAGATGCTGAGACATGGAAGGAGCAACAAAAGAGAGAAAAATGAAGAGAATGAAAACCAGAGGGGCCTTTCTATCAGCAGCTCGGCTCAGCCCTCAACCCCAACGGCAGGGCCCTTTCTTGGGGGAGAGCCGGCTCGGCACTCCCCCCTGTGCCCTCCGGCCTCCATAGAACTCCACTAATGCACAACATCACTCATCTCATTGCCAGAGGAAACTCAGAGATCTAACTTAGACCGAGAGAGRCTTCAGCGAAATAGTGGGAGTCCAGTCTGCTATGAACCAAAACCCTTCCATCCACGTGGTAGTCCAATGCCCAGTCCAGAGACAACCACAAGCCCAGAAGCCCCCTAGACACTATTGTAGATCTGACCATATTACTTGCACCTATACCATTAAGTTGCATCCACATGTAGTACCAAGGAGCTAGGAGCTTATTTTGGACAGGGCCAGACTTCAACTTGTACCTGACCGACTGCCTGCCAACAGCCAAATACACCATGAGTTGAGTCCTACTCATTAACATATCGACARGTTCCTTTAATGTCATAAAAGTCTATCAGAATGTCATTTAAATAAATACAGGATTTCACTTTAAGGCTTTTTAAAGGCTTTATCTGGTGAGCTGCACCCCCAGCTCCACATGAGGAGAGAGAGGAGCCAGTAAGAATATTTACTGCCGGCCTGCCTGCCTGTCTGCCTGTCTGCCTGTCTGCCTGTCTGCCTGTCTGCCTGTACAGTATAGAGGAGGAAAGAAAGTAATGATGTTGGGCTAACAGATGTTAGCCAACTATTCATCTCCTTGTCGAGGAGGGGTCCCTATGGTGTTGCAGGCAGACACTATGCACATAGGTCTGGCTCTCTCTTTGGACCTCTCCCTATTTCTCTCCACATCCATCACTGTGTCCCGCTACGTCTCTCTCACTGTGTCTCGCTGTGTCTCTCTCTCTTGTCGCTCTCTGTGTCTCTCTCTCTCGGTGTCTCTCACTCTATCTATCTATCCCTGTGTGTGTGTTGTGGTTGTGTGTGTGTGTGTTTGTGCGTGCGTGCGGGCGTGCGTGCGGGGCGTGCGCGCGCGAGAGAGAGAGATGTGTCTGTACATCTGTCCATATTG
>NW_019944716.1:0-7500 GCF_002910315.2 Salvelinus sp. IW2-2015
GAGAGAGGATGGGAGGTGTGAAGCAAGCCAGCGGATAGAGAGAGGATGGCGAGGAAGAAAAGTGGAGAAACAAAGAATCTGTCTCTCTCTCTCTCTCTCTCTGTCTACTGTGTGTGCGTGCTAATGTTTCGACACTTCATTACATGGTTTACCAATGTCATCTCATTTTCACAGTTCTCACGTTCTTATCCAATACCCTCAGAAATACATCAGTTAACGACTCCAACAGGTATGCAAATATATTTATTCGTTGGACAATATTGCTATTAAAAAGTTCTTGCGTATATGTCAATAATGTCATCACAGGTAGTTGTTACATGATCATTCGTTCCACCAAACAGGAAGAATCAGCGTACATAAGGAAAGACCAAGAGAACGAGTGCGTACTAAACGGATTACATTGAATAAGTGTTCGGAGTTTGAGGAATCAATCCTTAATTGAGCAGCTTGATGCCTCGTAGGCATAAGGAGCTTCTATCTCAGTCCAAATCAGCCTGGTTGACCACGCAATCACTACCGTTACCTGCCCGGTACTCTGCCCTGCAACCTTGAGACAAATACAGAGTCACTTGAACGCTGTCACCTTACTATTCTTTTTACAGATTACATTTACATTTAAGCTCAGTTAGCAGATGTCAGAACCCGGTGCAGAAAACAGCAGTCACTAATAATCGTCAAACCCAAAAGATGAGGCAGAACAGCAGTAACTAGAGTGGGTAAAATTAAAGAACAAAAAATCTTAGGGGGCAAAGAAACTAAATCCACAATGTCCAAAAAATAAACCAAGAGCCAAAAGAAATCCTCACAAAAATACAAAAAAAAACTCCACAAAGTGTAAAAAACAGAGGGAAAAACAAAACCTCAAAAGACTACTCAATAATACACAAGACTTAACCAGAGAAATCCTTAGATAGAGGCCAACCAAGAGAAATATCCGTATAAAACAAGCTTGGCTGCTGGTTGCAAGCTTAACTATCCCCTGGCCTTGTTTCATCCTCCCATCCTCTCCTCTATCCCCTGGCCTTGTTCCATCCTCCCATCCTCTCCTCTATCCCCTGGCCTTGCTTCATCCTCACAACCTCTCTCTCACTTGTAGACATTGTCTCTGCGTTCCAGTGCTGTGTGGGCCTGATGCCGTTTTCAGAACAATTGTTAGCTTCTTTATCTGCTTTTTGCAGCAGCAATCCCTCCTCCTTTGAATCTCCCTCATTCCCTCCCTTGTTTTTTTCCATGCCAGGCATCCTGCCATRGAGGAGAGGTCACCSAGCTTGTTACTGCAGCACAGGGGAGGGTACAGTGAGCCGTGTCTGCAGGGCTGCAGGGGACCAAGGCTCCAGGCTGCAGACTGGAGAGGGAGGGAGGACAAGCTGAGCCCAACTGCAGACTCACAGAAGCGTGAAATAAGGAGATAGACTCTCTATCTGGCACCTACCAACGACTCAATCCCTTCTCCCATGCAGCCCCCTTGAATCGTAAGTAACTACCGTTTTATGAAACGGCCACGGCCCCTGATGTAAATTATCATATCCTTAAGGCATGAGGAGGTTTGATGTTTCCCTGGCTTCATTCTCTGTTGTAGCTGTGGTTGTGGGGATACGCTGGTTTTGGTGGAAGGGAAAGCTGTATTTTAGTGGTAGGGAAAGCTGTGTAGGTTTTAGTGGAAGGGAAAGCTGTATTTTAGTGGTAGGGAAAGCTGTGTTTTAGCGGAGGGGAAAGCTGTATTTTAGTGGTAGGGAGGGCTGTTTAGGTTTTAGCGGAAGGGAAGCTGTGTTTTAGTGGAAGGGAAAGCTGTGTTGTAGCAGAAGGGAAGGCTGTGTTGTAGCGGAAGGGAAAGCTGTGTTTTAGCAGAAGGGAAAGCTGTGTTTTAGCGGAAGGGAAGCTGTGTTTTAGTGGAAGGGAAGCTGTGTTTTAGCGGAAGGGAAAGCTGTGTTTTAGCGTAAGGGAAAGCCTATTTGTTGTAGCGGAAGGGAAGCTGTGTTTTAGCAAAGGGAAAGGGAAAAGCTTGTGTTTTAGTGGAAGGGAAAAAGCTGTGTTTTAGCAAGGGAAGCTGTTTTTAGCAGGGAAAGCTGTGTTTTAGCTGAGTCAAAGGGAAAGCTGTGTTTTAAGCGGTTGAAGGGGAAAGCTGTGTTTTAGCGGAAGGGAAAAAGCGTGTTTTAGCGAAGGGAAAGCTGTGTTTTAGCGGAAGAAAAGCTGGTGTTTTAGTGGAAGGGAAAGCGTGTTTTAGCGGAAGGGAAAGCTGTGTTTTAAGCGGAAGGAAAGCTGTGTTGTAGCAGAAGGGAAAGCTGTGTTGTTAGCGGAAAGGAAAAGTTGTGTTTTAGTGGAAGGGAAAGCTGTGTTTTAAGCGGAAGGGAAGCTGTGTTTTAGCGTTAAGGGAAAGCTGTGTTTTTAGTGGAAGGAAAGCTGTGTTTTAGCGGAAGGGAAAGCTGTGTTTTAAGCGGAAGGGAAAGCTGTGTGATTGTTTAGCGGAAGGGAAAGCTGTGTTTTAGTTGAGGTAGGGAAAGCTGTTTAGTTTTAGTGGTTGGGTAAGCTGTGTTAGGGTTGTTAGTGGAAGGGAAGCTGTGTTTTGTGGAGGGAAAGTCGTGTGTTTTAGTGGAAGGGAAAGCTGTATTTTAGTGGCAGGGAAAGCTGGTTTTAGCAGAGGGAAAGCTTTATTTTAGTGGTAGGGAGGGCTGTTTAGGTTATGGAAGGAAAGGCTGTTATTTTAGTGGTTAGGGAAAAGCGTGTTTTTAGTGGAAGGGGAAAGCTGTGTTTGTGCAGAAGGAAGGCTGTTTGTAGCGGAAGGGAAAGCTGTGTTTTAGCAGAAGGGAAAGCTTGTTTTAGCGGAAGGGAAGCTGTGTTTAGTGGAAGGAAGAAGCTGTGTTTTAGCGGAAGAAAGCTGTGTTTTAGCGGCAAGGGAAAGCTGTTGTTTTAGCGGAAGGAAAGCGTGTTAGCTAGGGGAAAGCGTGTTGTAGCGGAAGGGAAAGCTGTGTTTTAGCAGAAGGGAAAGCTGTTGTTTAGTGGAAGGGAAAGCTGTGTTTTAGCGGAAGGGAAGCTGTGTTTTAGCAGAAGGGGAAAGCTGTGTTTTAGCGGGAAGGGAAAGCTGTGTTTTAGCGGAAGGGAAAGCGGTTAGAGAAGGCGGAAGCTGTTTTTAGCGAAGGAAAGCTGTGTTTTTAGCGTAAGGGGAAGCTGATGTTTTTAGCGAAGGGAAAGCTGTGTTTTAGCGGAAGGGAAGCTGTGTTTTTAGCGGGAAGGGAAAAGCTGTGTTTTAGTGGAAGGAGAAGTAGTGTTTTAGCGAAGGGAAGCTGTGTTTTAGCGGAAGGGAAAGCTGTGTTGTAGCAGAAGGGAAAGCTGTGTTGTAGCGTAAGGGAAAGCTGTGTTTAGCGGAAGGAAAGGGTATTTTAGCGGGAAAGCTGTTTTAGCGAAGGAAAGCTGTTTAGTGGAAGGAAAGCTGTGTTTTAGCGGAAGGGAAAGCTGTGTTTTACGGAAGGAAAAGCTGTTTTTAGCGGAGAGGAAAAAGCTGTGCTTTAGTGGTAGGGAAAGCTGTTTAGGTTTTAGTGGTTGGGTAAGGTGTGTAGGTTGTGATGGAAGGGAAAGCTGTGTTTTAGTGGTAGGGAAAGTCGTGTTTTAGCGGAAGGGAAGCTGTGTTTTAGAAGAAGGGAAAGCTGTGTTTAGTGGTAGAGGAAAGTCGTTTTAGCAGAAGGGAAAGCTGTGTTTTAGCGGAAGGGAAAGCGTGTTTTTAGCGGAAGGGAAAGCTGTGTTGTAGCGTAGAGGAAACTATGTTTGTTTTGTACCTTTTTATAGCGGAAGGGAAAGCTGTGTTGTAGCGTAAGGGAAGCTGTGTTATAGCGGAAGGGAAAGCTGTGTTTTAGCGGAAGGGAAGCGGTGTTGTAGCGGAAGGGAAAGCTGTGTTTTAGCGGAAGGGAAAGCAGTGTTTTAGCGGAAGGGAAAGCTGTGTTTTGTTCTCTCCTCTTCTCTTTTCCTCTGCCTCTCTCCTCTCACAGTGACACAGCTGCACTCTGTCTCTCAAATGGCACGCTATTCCCTATGTAGTGCACTACTTTTGACCAGGGACCATAGGGCTTTAGTGAACTGTAATGTACAATGTAGGGAATAGGGTGCCATTTGGTGGGCAGTCACAGCGAGGGTCAGAGATGACAACACTGTGACTCCATCTTGTTTCTCTTATAGCCAGAAGGGAGACCCAGTCACTCAGCCCTATTTTTTCCCTCGTGACGGATCACAGGAAGTGTTTTCCTCCTCTGCATTGGTCTCTTCTTCCATCCATCCATCCATCTCTCCACTGGTGTCAGCGGTGGTCCACTGAGAGAATGACTCTGTGGCTAGATGGTTATTGTTGGCCACAACACAGGCTCTCTGAAGTCTAAACAAGAACAGCTAGAAGCCATTGGGGAGAGAGATCCCAGAGTACATGCTTTTATCCATATATTTCAAAGTATTTTAATTGTATTCGTACCCACGTTGAGGTGGTGGATATGTGCTGCAGGCAGCAGTGTTACCCGCTAGGCCAGCTTCAGGTACGAAGAGTACATGTTTAAGTGCATTCAAACAGTGTGGGTGCCACAATTTGTTGCCCAAATGTTGCTGAATGCAATTAATGTCATGTCGATGTGTTTGATAACAGTAGTGTTCATGTCTGTAACTGAAATGTAACTACATTTGTAAAGTGGAAATATAATATGGAGTCTGCAAGGAACAAGAGCCTTCCTGCCCTTACTAATAGAATATGGAATCTGCAAGGGAACGAGAGCCTGTCCTGCCTACTAAAGAATATGGAATCTGCAAGGAACGAGAGCCTGTCCTGCCTACTAATAGAATATGGAATCTGCAAGGGAACGAGAGCCTGTCCTGCCTACTAATAGAAATATGGAATCTGCAAGGGAACGAAGGCCGTCCTCCTACTAATAGAATATGAGATCTGGAACGGGAACGAGAGCCTGTCCTGCCTACTAATAGGAATATGGAATCTGCAAGAACGAGAGCTGTCCTGCCTACTAAAGAATATTGAATCTGCAAGGGAACGAGAGCCTGTCCTGCCTTACTAATAGAATATGGAATCTGCAAAGAACGAAGAGCCTGTCCTGCCTACTATAGGAATATGGAATCTGCAAGGAACGAGAGCAGGCTGTCCTGCCTACTAATAGAAATATGGAATCTGCAAGGGAACGAGAGCCTGTCCTGCCTACTAATAGAATATGTGAATCTGCAAGGAACGAGAGCCGTCCTGCCTACTAATAGAAATATGGAATCTGCAAAGGGAACGAGAGCCTGTCCTGCCTACTAATAGAATATGGAAGCTGCAAGGGAACGAGAGCCTGTCCTGCCTACTAATAGAATATGAATCTGCAAGGCGAACGAGAGTCCTGTCCTGCCTACTAATAGAATATGGAATCTGCAAGGGAACGAGAGCCTGTCCTGGCCTTCTAATAGAATATGGAATCTGCAAGGGAACGAGAGCCTGTCCTGCCTACTAATAGAATATGGAATCTGCAAGGGAACGAGAGCCTGTCCTGGCCTACTAATAGAATATGGAATCTGCAAGGGAACGAGAGCCTGTCCGGCCTTCTAATAGAATATGGAATCTGCAAGGAACGAGAGCCTGTCCTGCCTACTAATAGAAATTGGAATCTGCAAGGGAACGAGAGCCCGTCTGCCTACTAATAGAATATGAACTGCAAGGGAACGAGAGCCTGTCCCTGCCTTACTAATAGAATATGGAATCTGCAACGGGAACGAGAGCCTGTCCTGCCTACTAATAGAATATGGAATCTGCAAGGGAACAGAGCCTGTCCTGCCTACTAATAGAATATGGAATCTGCAAGGAACAAAAGCCTGTCCTGCCTACTAATAGAGTATCGGAATCTGCAAGGGAACGAGAGCCTGTCCTGCCTACTAATAGAATATGGAATCTGCAAGGGAACGAGAGCCTGTCCTGCCTACTAATAGAATATGGAATCTGCAAGCGAACGAGAGCCTGTCCTGGCCTCTAATAGAATATGGAATCTGCAAGGGACGAGAGCCTGCCTGCCTTCAATAAAATGGAATCTGCAAGGAACGAGAGCCTGTCCTTGCCTACTAATAGAATATGGAATCTGCAAGGAACGAGAGCCTGTCCTGCCTTCTAATAGAATATGGAATCTGCAAGGGAACGAGAGCCTGTCCTGCCTACTAATAGAATATGGAATCTGCAAGGGAACGAGAGCCTGTCCTGCCTTACTAATAGAATAGAATCTGCAAGGGAACGAGAGCCTGTCCTGCCTACTAAGAGAATATGGAATCTGCAAAGGGACAGAGAGCCTGTCCTGCCTACTAATAGAACTATGATCTGCAAAGCGGAACGAGAGCCTGTCCTGCCTAAACAATAAATATGGAATCGCAAGGGAACAAAAGCCTGTCCTGCCTACTAATAGAGTATGGAATCTGCAAGGGAACGAGAGCCTGTCCTGCCTACTAATAGAATATGGAATCTGCAAGGGAACGAGAGCCTGTCTGCCTACTAATAGAATATGAATCTGCAGAACGAGAGCCTAGTCCTGACCACAAAGAATATGAATTGCAAGGGAACGAGAGCCTGTCCTGCCTACTAATAGAATATGGAATCTGCCAAAGGGAACGAGAGCCCTGTCCTTGCCTACTAATAGAATAGAATCTGCAAGGAACGAGAGCCTGTCCTGCCTACTAAAGAATATAGATCTGCAAGGAACGAGAGCCTGTCCTGCCTACAATAGAATATGGAATCTGCAAGGAACGAGAGCCTGTCCTGCCTACTAATAGAATATGGAATCTGCAAGGAACGAGAGCCTGTCCTGCCTACGATAGAATATGAATCTGCAAGGGAACGAAGCCTGTCCTGCCTACTAATAGAATATGAATCTGCAAGGAACGAGAGCCTGTCCTGCCTACAATAGAATATGGAATCTGCCAAGGAACGAGAGCCTGTCCTCCTACTAATAGATATGAAGCTGAAAGGAACGAAGCTGTCCTGCCTCAATGAATGGAATCTATAGGAACGAAGCCGTCCTGCCTTCTAATAGAATAGGAATCGCAAGGAACAAAGAGCCTGTCCTGCCTACTAATAGAGTATGGAATCTGAGGCCTCCCGAGTCCACAGCGGTCTAAGGCACTGCAGTGCTTGAGCCACTACAGACCCGCGGTTCAATCAAGCTGTGTCACAGCGGGACTTGACCGGGAGGACCAATGAGGCGGCGTACAATTGATCCAGCGTGGTGGTGGGCCATGCGCCTGCAAGCTGACTTCAGTCGCCAGCTGACGGTGTTTCCTCCGACACATTGGTGCTTCCGCGGTTAAGCGAGCAGTGTGTCAAGAAGCAGCACGGCTTGGCAGGGTCGTGTTTCGCCTCTCCCGAGTCCGTATGGGAGCTGCAGCGATGGGACAAGACTGTAACTACCAGTTGGATGTCACGAAATTGGGAGAAAAAAGGCATAAAAGTTAAATATTTAAAAATAACATGAATATAATTGTGGAATAGCAAGAGAACGAGAG
>NW_019944716.1:11105-19085 GCF_002910315.2 Salvelinus sp. IW2-2015
GTAGAGAGGAGTAGAATTCCCTGTGAATCAAAATAAACCTATTGGTGTAATTGAGTTTTGTTGTCCCTTCTCAGAGGGCACTGTAAAGCCATTATGGTTGGTTGCAGTGCAGGTTTTCTGGAGACAAGTTTCACATTTACATTTTCTAGTTTTATTAGTCGTACTGTATACACATGGTATACACCATCCAATGAAATGCTTTCCTTCTCGACAACAATAAGAAATAATAAAGGATAAGAATACTTAACATGTTTCTTTAGTCAATGAACAGCATTCTCACGTTCTTGTTGTTCAGATGTGTTGGGGCCGCGTGAAGAGCGATGGAAATTGCATCTTCCGTGGATCTGTTAGAGAGGTAGGCTAATTGGAGGTGGTTCAGTGTGCCTTCCATGTTGGCCTTGATGTGGGCCATGACCAGCCTCTCAAAACACTTCATGATGGCATGGGTTGAGTGCGACGGAGCGGTAGTAATTTGAGCATGTCACTTTGGCTTTCTTGGGCACTGGGGCGATGGTGGTCTCCTTGAAGCAAGTGGGACTACAGCCTGGGACAGGGACAGGTTGAAGATGTCCGAGAAGAAGACCGCCAGCTGGTCAGCAGACACTCGGAGGACGCGGCCAGGGACGCCATCTGGGCCGTCAGCTTTGTGAATAGTCCCTCTTTTGAGAGTTTTCCTCACATCATCCTTGGAGAGCGAAAGCACTCGGTCTTCCGGAACAGCGGGAGTCTTCCTGAATGGCTCGGTATTGTCTGCCTCYAAGCAAGCATAGAACGTGTTAAGCTCGTCTGGGGAGGGAGGCTTCGGTGGGCACCGCACAGCTGGATGTGCCTTTTGTAGTCCGTGATATTCTGTTGTTCTTGCCACATTCATTGCGAGTCTGAGTTGTCGAACATCGATTAAAGTTTGAGTCTGTATTGTCTTCTTGCGTCCCTAATGGATGTGTTGAGCTCGTACCTGTTTGCCTTGTACGCTGTAGTACGTTCTTCAGCATGGCACAGATCTCACCGTTCGTCCAGGGTGTATGGTTGTGGTATGTCCGGATTGTAATTGTGGGTACATCATCATCATCATCAGCCTTTGACTGACAATGTATATTCCTCAATGTTGATAAATGAGACCTGGGTGGATGAATCTTTTAACATATTACAATCAGTATTCTCAAACCAGTCCTGCAGCATTGAGTCTGCTCAATGCGGTGGCTCCCTCTTGAGTTGCTGCTTGTAGCCAGGGAGTACCTGTTATTCATCCATGGTAATCTCTCCTCCCCAGGACAACATTTACCTGGTATTTCCATGTAATTCTCTCCTCCCAGAACTTAATTACCTGTATTCATCCCATGGTAATTTTCCTTCTCCACGGACATACATTTACCTGTATCATCCCATGGTAATTCTCCCTCCCCAGAGACTACATTTACCTGTATCATACCCAATGTATATCTCCCTCTCCAGAGACCTACATTTACCTGTATTCATCCCATGGTAATTCTCTCTCTCCAGAGACTCATTTCCCTGTATTCATCCCATGGTAATTCTCTCCTCTCCAGAGACTACATTTACCTGTATTCATCCCACTGGTAATCTCTTCCTCTCCAGCGACTACATTTCCCTGTATTCATCCCATGGTAATTCTCTCCTCTCCAGAGACTACATTTCCCTGTATTCATCCCATGGTAATTCTCTCCTCTCCAGCGTGTACATTTCACCTGTATTCATCCCATGGTAATTCTCTCCTCTCCAGAGACTACATTACCCTGTATTCATCCATGGTAATTCTCTCCTCTCCAGAGGACTACATTTACCTGTATTCATTCCATGGTAATTCTCTTCCTCTCCAGCAGATACATTTACCTGTATTCATCCCATGGTAATTCTCTCTCTCTCCAGAGACTACAATTTACCTGTATTCATCCCATGGTAATCTCTCCTCTTCTCAGAGACTACATTTACCTGTATTCATTCCCATGGTAATTCTCTCCCTCTCCAGAGACTACATTTACCTGTATTCATCCATGGCTAATTCTCTCCTCCCCAGAGACTACATTTACCTGTATTCATCCATGGTAATTCTCTCCTCTCTCAGACACTACATTTACCTGTATTCATCCCATGGTAATTCTCTCCTCCCAGGGACTACATTTCCTGTATTCATCCCATGGTAATTCACTCCTCCCAGGAGACTACATTTATCCTGTATTCATCCCATGGTAATTCTCTCCTCCCAGCATACTACATTTCCCTGTTTTCATCCCATGGTATATCTCTCCTCCCCAGAGGACTACATTTACCTGTATTCATCCCATGGTAATTCTCTCCTCTCCAGAGACTACATTACCTGTATTCATCCCATGGTAATTCTCTCCTCCCAGGGACTACATTACCTGTATTCATCCCATGGTAATTTTCTCTCCTCCCCAGAGACTACATTTACCTGTATTCATCCATGGTAATTCTCTCCTTCCCAGAGACTACATTTACCTGTATTCATCCATGGTAATTCTCTCCTCCCCAGAGACTACATTTCCCTGTATTCATCGAGTGGTTAATTCTCTCCTCTCCAGCGTGTACATTCCCTGTATTCATCCATGGTAATTCTCTCCTCTCCAGAGACTACATTTCCCTGTATTCATCCCATGGTAATTCTCTCCTCTCCAGCGTGTACATTTCCCTGTATTCATCCCATGGTAATTCTCTCCTCTCCAGAGACTACATTTCCCTGTATCGTTCCCATGGTAATTCTCTCCTCTCCAGAGACTACATTTCCCTGTATTCATCCCATGGTAATTCTCTCCTCTCCAGAGGACTACATTGTACCTGTATTCGTCCCATGGTAATTCTCTCCTCTGCCAGAGACTACATTTCCCTGTATTCGTCCCTGGTAATTCTCCCTCCAGCGTGTACATTTCCCTGTTTCATCCCATGGTAATTCTCTCCTCTCCAGAGACTACATTTCCCTGTATTCATCTCCATGGTAATTTCTTCCTCTCCAGAGACTACATTTTCCTGTATTCGTCCCATGGTAATTCTCTCCTCTCCAGCGTGTACATTTCCCTGTATTCATCCCATGGTAATTTCTCCTCTCCAGCGTGTACATTTCCCTGTATTCATCCCATGGTAATTCTCTCCTCTCCAGCGTGTACAGTTCACCTGTATCATCGCCATGGTAATTCTCTCCTCTCCAGAGACTACATTTCCCTGTATTCATCCCATGGTAATTCTCTCCTCTCCAGCGTGTACATTTCCTGTTATTCATCCATGGTAATTCTCTCCTCTCCAGAGACTACATTTACCTGTATTCATCCATGGGTAATTCTCTCCTCTCCAGCGTGTACATTTCCCTGTATTCATCCCATGGTAATTCTTCTCCTCTCCAGCGTGTACATTTCCCTGTATTCATCCATGGTAATTCTCTCCTCTCCAGCATGTACATTTCCCTGTATCTCCCATGGTAATTCTCTCCTCTCCACGTGTACATTTCCCTGTATTCGTCCCCATGGTAATTCTCTCCTCTCCAGCGTGTACATTTTCCTGTATTCATCCCAATGGTAATTATCTCTTCTCCACATTACATTTCCCTGTATTCATCCCATGGTAATTCTCTCCTCTCCAGCGTGTACATTTCCCTGTATTCGTCGCCATGGTAATTCTCTCCTCTCCAGCGTGTACATTCCCTGTATTCATCCCATGGTAATTCTCTCCTCTCAGAACTAACATTTACCTGTATTCATCCCATGGTAATTCTTCTCCTCCTCCAGAACTACATTTCCTGTATTCATCCCATGGTAATTTCTCTCCTTCTCCAGACACTACATTTACCTGTATTCATCCCATGGTAATTCTCTCCTCCCCAGGGACTACATTTCCCTGTATTCACCATGTAATTCTCCCCCCAGAGACTACATTTACCTGTATTCAATCCCATGGTATTCTCTCCTCCCCAGAGACTACTTTCCCTGTATCATCCATGGTTAATTCTCTCCTCCCAGAGACACTTTACCTGTATTCATCCCATGGTAATTCTCTCCTCTCCAGGAGGACTACATTTACCTGTATTCATCCCATGGTAATTCTCTCCTCCCCAGGGACTACATTTACCTGTATTCATCCCATGGTAATTCTCTCCTCCCAGAGACTACATTTACCTGTATTCATCCATGGTAATTCTCTCCTCCCCAAGACTACATTTACCTGAATTCATCCCATGGTAATTCTCTTCCTCCCCAGAGGACTACATTTCCCTGTATTCATCCCATGGTAATTCTCTCCTCTCCAGCGTGTAACATTTCCTGTATTCATCCCATGGGTAATTCTCTCCTCTCCAGAGACTACATTTCCCTGTATTCATCCCATGGTAATTCTCTCCTCTCAGCGTTAATTCCCTGATCATCCATGGTAATTCTCTCCTCTCCAGAGACTACATTTCCCTGTATTCGTCCCATGGTAATTCTCTCCTCTCCAGAGACTACATTCCCTGTATTCATCCCATGTAAATTCTCTCCTCTCCAGAGACTACATTTACTGTTTCGTCCCATGGTAATTCTCTCCTCTCCAGAGACTACATTTCCCTGTATTCGTCCATGGTAATTCTCTCCTCTCCAGCGTGTACATTTCCCTGTATTCATCCCATGGTAATTCTCTCCTCTCCAGAGACTACATTTCCCTGTATTCATCCCATGGTAATTCTCTCCTCCAGAGACTACATTTGCCCTGTATTTGTCCATGGTAATTCTCTCCTCTCCCAGCGTGTACATTTTCCCTGTATTCATCCCATGGTAATTCTCTCCTCTCCAGCGTGTACATTTCCTGTATTTCATCCATGGTAATTCTCTCCTCTCCAGCGTCGTACATTCACCTGTATTTCATCCCATGGTAATTCTCTCCTCTCCAGAGACTACATTCCCTGTATTCATCCCATGGTAATTCTCTCCTCTCCAGCGTGACATTTCCCTGTATTCATCCCATGGTAATTCTCTCCTCTCCAGAGACTACATTTACCTGTATTCATCCCATGGTAATTCTCTCCTCTCCAGCGTGTACATTTCCCTGTATTCATCCCATGGTAATTCTCTCCTCTCCAGGTGTACATTTCCCTGTATTCATCCCATGTATTCTCTCCTCTCCAGCAGTGTACATTTCCTGTATTCATCCCATGGTAATTCTCTCCTCTCCAGGCTTTACATTTCCCTGTATTCGTCCCATGGTAATTCTCTCCTCTCCAGCATGTACATTTCCCTGTATTCATCCATGGTAATTCTCTCTTCTCCCAGCATGTACATTTCCCTGTATTCTCCCATGGTAATTCTCTCCTCTCCAGCGTGTACATTTCCCTGTATTCGTCCCATGGTAATTCTCTCCTCTCCAGCGTGTACATTTCCCTGTATTCATCCCAGGTAATTCTCTCCTCTCCAGCGTGTACATTTCCCTGTGTTTCGCTCCCATGGAATTCTCTCCTCTCCAGCTGTACATTTCCTTATTCGTCCCATGGTAATCTCTCCTCTGCCAGCGTGTACATTTACCTGTAATTCATCCCATGGTAATTCTCTCCTCTCCAGAGGGACTACATTTACCTGTATTCGTCCCATGGTAATTCTCTCCTCTCCAGCGTGCTACATTCCCTGTATTCATCCCATGGTAATTTCTCCTCTCCAGCGTGTACATTTCCCTGTATTCATCCCATGGTAATTCTCTCCTCTCCAGCGTGTACATTTCCCTGTATTCATCCCATGGTAATCTCTCCTCTCCAGCGTGTACATTTCCCTGTATTCATCCCATGGTAATTCTCTCCTCTCCAGCGTGTACATTTCCTGTATTCATCCCATGGTAATTCTCTCCTTCCCAGCGTGTACATTTCCCTGTATTCATTCCCATGGTAATTCTCTCCTCTCCAGCGTGTACATTTCCCTGTATTCATCCCATGGTAATTCTCTCCTTCTTCCAAGTGACTCACCATTTCCCTGTATTCATCCATGGTAATTATCTCCTCTCCAGCGTGTACATTTACCTGTTATTCGTCCCATGGTAATTCTCTCCTCTCCAGAGACTACATTTCCCTGTATTCATTCCATGGTAATTCTCTCCTCTCCAGCGTGTACATTTACCTGTATTACTCATCCGGTAAATTCTCTCCTCTCCAGCGGGTACATCACATCACACAGAAAAAGAGTGAAATGGATGTTATTAAGTGCTCTCGTCCAATGTGACCCCAGATCCCACTCTCGACAGAGAAGACCATCCAGCCAAGAATCCCTCCATCCATCCTTTCTCTCCCTCTCTTTCTTCCACCGACGAAAGGCATTTGCACTTGTGCATGTATGCCATTAATTCCCCCATTCCCTCTCTCCGAGATGACAGGGGATTTTTTTTTTCTCGCTCCTTCAATTTTTTTATATTTCCCTTTCATTTTTTTTTTACAAGGGCTCTCCTCGCGGCTCCTCTGTGAACCTGGAGGCCAGTGAAAATGAGGCCTTTTTATTTGGCTGAGATTGAGTGCGGCCAGGCGGGGCGGGCTGTTGCAGACCATTAAGGCTCCACCGCAGAGCGGGAGGTTGCCTGTCAGGCCCTCTAATCCTTCACAGTGCTGAGGGCTTGTGGGGAGCTTGGCCAGCAATAAGAGGACATAACTGGACTAGCCTGGCTGACTGGACTGGAATAAATGGAATGGACTAAATGAATGACTGGAGTTTACTAGGCAGGCTCTGCTTGACTGACTAGACTGGAATAGACTGCCTAGACTGGAATGGACTGGAATAGAGTAGACTAGACTAAAGTAGACAGAGTTTTGGCTACTACAGGAGGAATCAGTGGAGTAGCTCTGTTGGTCTGGTCTCTCATTAAACTAGACAGGGATTGGTACTACAGGAGGAATCAGTGGAGTAGCTCTGTTGGTCTGGTCTCTCATTAAACTAGACAGGGATTGGCTACTACAGGCAGAATCAGTGGAGTAAGCTCTGTTGGTCTGGTCCCTCATTAAACTAGACAGGGATTGGCTACTACAGGAGGAATCAGTTGGAGTACTCTGTTGGTCTGGTCTCTCATAAACTAGACAGGGATTGGCTACTACAGGAGGAATCAGCTGGAGTAGCTCTGTGGTCTGGTTCCCTCATCTAAACTAGACAGGGATTGGCTACACAGGAGGAATCAGTGGTAGCTCTGTTGTCTGGTCTCTCATTAAATAGACAGGGATTGGCTACTACAGGAGGAATCAGTGGAGTAGCTCTGTTGGCTGGTCTCTCATTAAACTAGACAGGGATTGGCTACTACAGGAGGAATCAGTGGAGTAGCTCTGTTGTCTGGTCTCTATTAAACTAGACAGGGATTGGCTACTACAGAGGAATCAGTGGAGTAGCTCTGTGGTCTGGTCTCTCATTAAACTAGACAGGGATATGGCTACTACAGGAGGAATCAGAGAGTAGCTCTGTTGGTCTGGTCTCTCATTAAACTAGACAGGGATTGGCTACTACAGGAGGAATCAGTGGAGTAGCTCTGTTGGTCTGGTCTCTCATAAACTAGACAGGGATTGGCTACTACAGGAAGGAATCAGTGGAGTAGCTCTGTTGGTCTGGCCCTCATTAAACTAGACAGGATTGGCTACTACAGAGGAATCAGTGGAGTAGCTCTGTTGGTCTGGTCTCTCATTAAACTAGACAGGGATTGGCTACTACAGGAGGAATCAGAGATAGCTCTGTTGGTCTGGTCTCTCATTAACTAGACAGGATTGGCTACTACAGGAGGAATCAGTGGAGTAGCTCTGTGGTCTGTCTCTCATTAAACTAGACAGGGATTGGCTACTACAGGAGGAATCAGTGAAGGCAGCTCTGTTGGTCTGTCTCTCATTAAACTAGACAGGGATTGGCTACTACAGGAGGAATCAGTGGAGCAGCTCTGTATTGGACCATGTATATACAAAATACAAACATTCATGATGTGTAACAAAGCCATCCCCACCCCCACGTCGGCCAATCAGATTACGTCTCTCTGTTC
>NW_019944716.1:19931-31392 GCF_002910315.2 Salvelinus sp. IW2-2015
GTAAGCAGCATGAGTCCATGGCCACATCCTGCCTGGTGTCAGCAGTACAGGCTGGTAGCGGTTGTGTAATGGTGTGGGGAATGTTTTCCTGGCACACATTAGGTCCCTTGATACCAATCGAGCAACGTTTACATGCCTCGAAGAGGTCAGGCTGTTCTGGAGGCAAAGGAGGGTCCGACCCGCTACTAGAAGGGTGTACCTAATAACCTGGCCACCGAGTGTGTTTTTTACTTTTACAGGAACTTAATTAAAGTGCTAATCTATAGCTCCTCTATCRCACGCCAGGCTGCTCCTCCTACCTTTGTGAATCTACACACCCAGAATGCAACGGTATAAAGATCAAAGACTCAACTAGATTGGTGTTTCCGTCAATACTCATCAGTTATCCGTTTCTCTGGTTAGGATCCAGGGGGAATCTCTCTGACTGGATGTTATGTCTCCTGCTTCATGTCTCCTGTGKGAACACACTCGAACACRCACACACACACTGTCCATTCCACGGCGAGCCAATTCCGACACAATCTAACAGAGTAGATGTGAGTGCTCTAAGGTTCTCTTCTTCCTCCCTTCTTCTCCTCTTCCTCCCTTCTCCTCCTTTCTCCTCCTCCTCCCTTCTTCTCGTCCTCCCTTCTCCTCCTCCCTTCTTCCCCCTTCTTCTCTTCCTCCCTTCTCCTCTTCCTCTCTTCTTCTCCACTTCCTCCCTTCTCCTCTTCCTCTCTTCTTCTCCACTTCCTCCCTTCTTCTCCTCTTCCTTCCTTCCTTTTTCTCCTCTTTGTTTTCTTCCTTCTTATCCTTGAATATCTTTGTCCTCATGGAGGTTCCATTGTATTTTCAGTAACCAGACAGATTACTGCGTTCACCAAAATTGTGGTCCTCTGTCTCAGTCTGAAATGGTTTTGATTAGGTGCCTGTAAACTGGTGAAATATGAACATCTCACRAGCCCAGAATAACTATCTCACCAGAGTTGGACTGTTAAAACGGCATTGGCACGTTTGTGTATTTATGGGTTTTGTCTAGGAGACTTTTCCATATCAATTTTTATAATTGACTGGGGGAGCCCTTAAAACCTGAGAAGCACTCTTTAAAGGGGTAGGATTAAAGGGGTGAGCGATATAAAAATGATGCTCAAAGGCTTGGTAAAAAAAGAAGGGGAATGCCTTTAAAGTCTCCAAGTCTGAACCACTGGCAGTCCACAAAGAGAAGAAACATTCACGTGTTTTATGTCGGGGGACTTTGRCTCTTTTTGTCTGAGGAAACTAGTGAGTGCTTTGAATCYGACCTCTGGAGAATTGTCCACTGTTAAATCATCGACTGGGTTCTCTTTTTCTCTCTTTCGAGGAATCTCTCTCTGTCTACACTGAATGRRCCCTTCTCAGGCATATCAAACGAAGACTGACTAAATTGGACAAAGATGAAAACACAAGTAGGGAAATCGTTTATGAGGTGGACGCCAAGACAGAGTGACGACATAACCGTCTTGAAGAGCATGTGCAGTTAGTTACACAGGACCACCCGTCTATAGACTCAGTCCCATTTCATCACTGCCTGACTGTATTTATTTACCCATAAGCCTCTTCTTCAGTGGTCGAAGTAGACGCGGTTAAAAAAAAGAATCTTCAATAAATATTTACAGAATGCAGAATGCGTCRRGATTCCATGAAAGCGAGACGCTGGCCACATCTCACTCTCAGGGGGGATTTGTGAGTCGGCTTTAGAAGGCAGATGGCTCGGCAAGGCGAGAGAAGGAAAGAGAAGACTGTATTTCTATTTGGCACAGGATATTCTATGGGCCTGACCAGGATTGGATCGTTGGTTCGGTTGGGACCGAGGGGGAACTTGGGCGAGGAAGGTGAGGAGAAGGGTTAGGACATTTCCTTGGCCAGGGGTTCAGGTGTTTTCCTGGCTACCTTACAATCATACCCTGTCCCACACACACACACAGAAATATCACCTGTGACTGATGCGCTGGACCTCAAAGGGAGCAGGGAGGGAAAACATGACATTCTAGTTTAGAGTCTGCCCAGAAACCAATCCCATGCAGCCACACAGAGACTGGAGTTGCCTTTGATCTCCTCAGACCCCAGACCCAGAACCAACAACAACAAAACAGACACACACACAAATGCGTGCAAGGACTCACACAGACGCAAATAGATGAATGCACACACACACACACACGCAGTCACCTCCCTATTCACCCACCAATGGTGGACATACCATCTTTTTCACTCGACGCGATCGTAAAAAACAATTATTAGGAGCTATAAAAGTTCATGATTTTATAAAAATAACAATGGAACAGATAGATATAAATCTGATTTGGGGATGGGGGAAAAGTGTGTGTATTAGTAATGATCACTTTTTATTAAGATAATTAAAAGTAATTACCGCATCAGTAAATCACAGAATCGCAGTCGTCTTGTCTATCAAGAACATGGGCCATTCTTTTACTGCTCCTCTCTAGGCCAAGAAGAACTGACTCGCACGTCAGCATCCCTTCATGTTAGAGGAGAGAGGGAGAGAGGGAGGGAGAGAGAGAAATCCACTGAGACAGAGGGGGAGTGGGAGAGAGGAGAGAGGACGGTACTGGAGGAAGAAAAATCATCAGAAGTACAACAGAAAAGGGAAGAAAGGGAGTGTGAGTCGCCTCACTCCGAGCGAAACACCACCGAACGGGCCCCGAGAAAACATCTGATGCTATTTAAATACAACAAAGCGGCGGAGCCAGGGTGCCTAACTAAACCTGTCAAATTGGCAGCATGTGTCTGGAAATGCTTTTCCTCTCTAACAACTCTAAGGATTTCAGGAGTCCTCACAAGAGGGGGGAGATAGGGAGGTGGGAAGAGAGAGAGAGAAAGGGGGAGGGAGAGAGAGAAAAATATACACTCGTAGAGAGAAGGGTTCAAAAGGGTTCTTCGGCTGTTCTTCGGACCCTTTTTGGTTCAAGGTAGAACTCTTTTGGGTTCCATGTAGAACCATCTGGAGAAGGGATTCTACCTGGAGTCAAAGGTTTATCAAAGGGTCTTACTATGGGGATAGCTGAAGAACGCTTTTAGGTTCTAGATAGATTGAGAGAGAGAGAGCGTGATTGTAATGTTTACTCTTAATTTGTATTGTTTATTTAACTTTTGTTTAATATCTTTTAACTTGCTTTGGCAATGTAAACACATGTTTCCTATGCCAATAAGCCCTTAGAGATAGAAGAGAGGAGATACACAGAGACATAGATATAGAGACCACAGAGACATAGATACAGAGACATAGATATAGATACACAGAGACATAGATATAGAGACACAGAGACATAGATACAGAGACACAGAGATATAGATATAGATAACAGAGACAATAGATATAGAGACACAGAGACATAGATATAGAGACACATAGACATAGATACGAGACACAGAGATATAGAGACACAGAGACATAGATACAGAGACACAGAGACACAGAGACATAGATTAGATACACAGAGACATAGATATAGGAGACACAGAGACACAGAGATACAGATATAGATATATAGAAACATAGATATAGAGACACAGAGACATAGATATAGAGACACAGATATACAGATATGGATACACATATATAGATACACAGAGAACAGAGACACGAAACACAGAGACACGATATAGATACACAGAGACAACAGATATAGAAATACACAGAGACACAGATATTAAATACACAGAGACACAGATTTACTGTAGATACACAGAGACACAGATATAATCACAAAAACACAGATATAATACACAGAGACAGATATAGATACACAGAGACACAGATTTAGATACACAGAGACAGACAGAGAGTACAGAGTGGCGGAATACCTGACCACCGTGACTGACCCAAACTTAAGGTAAACTTTGACTATGTACAGAGTCAGTGAGCATAGTCTTGATATTGTGAAGGGCCATCATAGGCAGACCTGGCTCTCAAAAGAGACAGGCTATGTGCACATGCCACAAAAATGAGGTGGAATCTGAGCTGCACTTCCTAACCTCCTGCCAAATGTATGACCATATTAGAGACACATATTTCCCTCCGATTACACAGATCCACAAAGAATTCAAAAACAACCCATTTTTTATAAACTCCCATATCTATTGGGTGAAATACCACAGTGTGCCATCACAGCAGCAAGATTTGTGACCTGTTGCCACAAGAAAAGGGCAACCAGTGAAGAACAAACACATTGTAAATACAACCCATATTGTGTGTTATTTATTTTCCCTTTGTACTTTAACTATTTGCACATCGTTACAACACTGTTGTCATAAAATGACATTTTAAATGTCTTTATTCTTTTGGAACTTCCATGAGTGTAATTTTTACTGTTCATTTGTATTGTTTATTATCACTTCACTTGCTTTGCCAATGTTAACATATGAGAGAGAGTGAGAGTGAGAGTGAGAGTTAGAGTGAGAGAGAGTGGAGAGAGAGAGAGAGAGAGAGAGAGAGAGAGAGAGAGAGAGAGGAGATCAGTGAGTCACTATCACACTCCAGTGGCTGTGGTTGGCTCTCAATAGCCACATGGAACAGTGTGCAAGGGGAGGGTATCAAACTAAATTGGTTAATGTCAATCTATTGTGAGGGTGTGTTATGGGCAAGCTGTGGATTTGATGGCAGATAGAAAGAAAAACATACATGTTCTTGCAGGAAAACCACATACTAAACATAAACCCCATACACACGCACAAACACACACACTCACACACAGTGGCCAACCTGGCTGTGTTTACTGTTTAGCCTGGGTGTTGATGTGATGAGACACCCAGGCCGATAGCGGCTGGTCCTCGGTCCTGGAACACGTTCTGTTTGATTCACACACACAGGGAAGAGGGGTTGTGAAGGTGGCGTCCGTGCGCTGTGTGCTTGATTACAGACTGAACGGGGCCCACCTGACCCTCAGCAGGTCAGCTATGACCCCTGACCCCGACCCAGCATGACCTAACGCAACGCTCAAGGCTTTCTCCAAAACTGCAGCCTGAAACGACCAGGCTCTGTGTGTGTTTTTTTGTTTTTGTCAGAGATTGTGTGTGTGTGTGTGCGTGTGTGTGTGCGTGTGCCGTGCGCGTGCGGTGTGTGGCTGGGTCTGCTAGGGTACAAGCAGTCATCGTCATGAATCACGTCGACAATCTACTGGCAAATCCCAGTGGTGGAAAAAGTACCCAATTTTCATTCTTGAGTAAAATTAGTAGAGTGAAAGTGAAAGTGAAAGTCACCTGTAAAAGTCACCTAGTAAAATACTACTTGACTAAAAGTATTTGGTTAAAATATACTTAAATAAAATACTGCTTGAGTAAAGTATTTGGTTTTAAATATTCTTAGGTATCAAAAGTAAATGGAATTGCTAAAATATATTTCAGTATTTAAAGTAAATGGAATTGCTAAAATATGTTTAAGTATTAAAAGTAAATGGAATTGCTAAAATATAATTAAGTATTAAAAGTAAATGGAATTGCTCAAATATATTTAAGTATCAAAAGTAAAAGTGTAAATTATTTAAAATTCCTTATAATAAGCAAACCAGACAGCACCATTTCTTTGTATTTTTAGATTTACGGATAGCCAGGGGCTATCTTCTCCAACACTTGGACATAGTTAATAAACGAAGCGTGTGTGTTTAGTGAGTCTGCCAGATCAGAGGCAGTAGGGATAATCAGGGACGTTCTATTGATAAGTGTGTGAATTGGATCATTTCCTGTCCTGCTAAGATCAAAACGTAACAAGTGTTTTGGGTGTCAGGGAAAATGTATGGAGTAAAAAGTACAATATTTTCCTTGGTATGTAGTGAAGTAAAAGTAAAAATTGTGAAAAATGTAAATAGTAAAGATACTACTTTTTAAGTAGTACTTTAAAGTATTTTTTCTGTGTGTGTGTGTGTGCGTGCGTGCGCGTGCGTGCATGTGTGCGTGTGTGTGTGTGTGCGTGTTTCTGTGTGGCTGAGCCTGCTAGGGTCCCTTTGGATGTGGTGAATGTAGAGCTACAGGAAGCCACAGACACATGGAGATCTGGAGGAGAGGAGACACATTCACAGCTCCACAGCTTCTGGACATATGCCAAGGGACTGGAGAACACAGGAGGAGTCTCGCTCATAGTCACCACCTTCTGACCTGGAAAATTACAGCAGTCAAGATCACGACACTTTCCAAACGGAGTGTGCTATGTACAGATGTAGGATCTTAATTTGATCACTCTTTTGGTGCTGGGAATTTGCAGGAAATGCAACTTGTAGATTATTCAAGGTTTAAAAAGGCTCCTAAAAGGTGTATTTATCACTTTAAATGTCAGACTTGATTTTCCCTACAAAACATTTCCATTAATTATAATCCATCATAATTCACATTTCCTGTTGCTGCAGGATTACAATGCCTTGCAAAAGTATTCACGCCCTTGGTTTTTCCTATTTTGTTGCATTACAACCTGTTTTAAATTGATTTTTATTTGGATTTCATATAACGAACATACACAAAATAGTCCAAATTGAAGTGAAATGAAAAAAAGTAAAAGTAAAAAATAAAAAACGGAAAAGTGGTGCATGCATATGTATTTACACCCTTTGCTATGAAGCCTCTAAAAAAGATCTGGTGCAACCAACTACCTTCAGAAGTCACCTAATTAGTTAAATAAAGTCCACCTGTGTGCAATCTAAGTATCACATTATCTGTCACATGATCTCAGTATATATACACTGTTCTGAAAGGCCCCAGAGTCTGCAACACAACTATGCAAGGGGCACCACCAGCAAGAGGCACTATGAAGACCAAGGAGCTCTCCAAACAGGTCAGGGACAAAGTTGTGGAGAAGTACAGATCAGGGTTGGGTTATAAAAAATATACAAATTTTGAACATCCCACAAAGCACCATTAAATCCATTATTTAAAAATTGAAATAATATGTCACCACAACAAACCTGCCAAGGAGGGGCACCCACAACAACTCACGGACCGACAAGAAGGGCATTAATCAGAGAGGCAACAAAGAGACCAAAGATAACCTTGAAGGAGCTGCAAAGCTCCACAGTGGAGATTGGAGTATCTGTCCATAGGACCACTTTAAGCCGTACACTCCAGAGCTGGGCTTTACTGAAGAGTGGCCAGAAAAAATAAGCAAAAATGTTTGGTGTTCGCCAAAAGGCATGTGGGAGATTCCCCAAACATATGGAAGAAGGTACTCTGGTCAGATGAGACTAAAATGTAGCTTTTTGGCCATCAAGGGAAACGCTATGTCTGGCGCAAACCAACACCTCTCATCACCCAAGAACACATCCCTACAGTGAAGCATGGTGGTGGCAGCATCATGCTGTGGGGATGTTTTCATCGCAGGGACTGGGAAACTGGTCAGAATTGAAGGAATGATGGATGGCGCTAATACAGGGAAATTCTTGAGGGAAACCTGTTTCAGTCTTCCAGAGATTTGAGACTGGGACGAGGTTCACTTTCCAGCAGGTCAATGACCCTAAACATACTGCTAAAGCAACACTTGAGTGGTTTAAGGGACACATTTCAATGTCTTGGAATGGCCTAGTCAAAGCCCAGACCTCAATCCAATTGAGAATCTGTGGTAGACTTAAAGATTGCTGTCACCATCAGAACCCATCCAACCTGAAGGAGCTGGAGCAGTTTTCCCTTGAATAATGGACAAAAATCCAGTGGCTAGATGTGCCAAGCTTATAGAGACATACCCCAAGAGACTTGCAGCTTAATTGCTGAAAAAGGTGGCCTTACAAAGTATTGACTTTGGGGGGTGAATAATTATGCACGCTCAAGTTTTCTGTTTTTTTGTCTTATTTCTTTTTTGTTTCACAATAAAAAATATTTTGCATCTTCAAAGTGGTAGGCATGTTGTTAAATCAAATGATACATACCCCCCCAAAATCAATTTTAATTCCAGGTTGTAAGGCGACAAAATAGGAAAAATGCCAAGGGCGGTGAATACTTTCGCAAGCCACTCTATTTTCAATAAGCAACCTAAGGTCATAACACATAGATGACATCCAAATTATAATTACATTGAAAAGATATGGTTATGTTGTGTTTTGGTGATTAAGCCACTGTTCTCATTACATTTCACAATAAACTTACATTTTGAATCAAATGGTTGTGTGGTGAGAGATGTTTACAATCCAAATGAATGCACCGTGACAGGTTTTGAATGAAAGACTGGCTGTGTTACGTGTGACCAGTTTGGTGCTGTGAAAATGTACCACATACTTGTGAAAATAGCACCAAACAAGCATAATAAAACTGCAGTACATGACACTATAAACATTTCAGGAACCTGAACTTATCAGCAGTTGTTAGTCAGACTATTTGGTACTCACCCATGTAAGTTTGGCCTTGGGGCTAAAACGACTAGACAAGGAAAGGGTTAAAAGCTGTCCATATGAGCCATACAACCTTGCACAAGCTCTGCTGATAGGCATACAGTACATTCCTCCAAGCCGCATTATCCCACTGCTGTGAAGGCCTAGTGTACTGTAGTGTAGTGCCCCACCTGGGTGAAGTTAGTAGGTAAATACCTCTCTCTCTCTCGCAGCCAGCCAGGTCCCTTGTTCCTCTCACAGCACTGGGTCAACCAAGTGTTAATCTGCCTATTCGTCTTCACAAGTGACAGGGGATAATGCTCCGTGCCGTGTGTGTGGGAGTTGTGTCAGAGAGGAGAGAGAAAGAAAGTGTGTGTGTGTGTGACAGAGAAAGCGGGAAAGTGTATGTGTGTGTGTGTGCGTGCTGTACGTGTGCGTGTGCGTGTGCGTGTGCGTGTGCGTGTGTGTGTGTGTGTCGTGTGTGTGTGTGTGTGTGTGTGTGTGTGTGTGTGTGTGTGTGTGTGTGTGTGTGTGTGTGTGTGTGTGTGTGTGTGTGTGTTGTGTGCGTGCCTGCGTAGGCCAGTCTGAGCGACGGTGCTTTTTGAAGCCTGGAGAATGTAACATACCGTCTGGCCTGGGAGAGCGGCCCAAGACAGAGGGAGAAGGAGTGATCCTTACACACCTCTCTCTCCAGGAGAAGCTTACTCAGTGTCTCTCTGTGTTATGCATCACAGAGTGCTGACTGGAGAGGTGGAGTCTCGGGCTAGCTGAAGTGGATCATTGGCTATCTGTGTGGATGAAAGAATAGGGGTTTGGTTTTGTTTATTTCTGTTCCTAAGATCTGTCTTGTGTGTATGATCAGTTTTTAAAATGCAACAACATATTCACTATAGCACACATATCATAATAAGGTGTTGGTATGAGTGTGTGAAAATCCTGGTGTACTGTACATACGTGTGTGTGTGTGTGTGTGTGTGTGTGTGTGTGTGTGTGTGGTGTGTGTGTGTGTGTGTGTGTGTGTGTGTGTGTGTGTGGTGTGTGTGTGTGGTGTGGTTGTGGTGTGTGTGTGTGTGTGGTGGTGTGTTGTGTGTGTGTGTGTGTGTGTGTGTTTGTGTGGTGTGTGTGTGTGTGTCCGCATGTTCCTGTGAAAACACTTCACTTTGGATACCACTTTGGGTTATTTCAAGGTACACCCATCTCACAAATCAAAGTCCTCCAAAAAAATATATGCATTTCATGACAAATTCCCCAACCATTCCCTCCCACCCTCCTTCCCCTGCTCTCCCTCTCCTTCAAGGGGATAATTTAATTTTAATAACAGCGTGTCTCTCAGGCAGCCTCCTGCCTGTGTCTACCATAAATCACCAGCTCACAAGTCTGTTCCTCTCCCCTCGCCTCCCGCCCMCCGCCCCCCATACCCCCAAGACACTTTCCTCAACTTCAAGAACATCCACTTGTCTTCAGTCTCACCAATCAAAGAGGAGCACAGAGGACCTCCCCTCCGTTTTGATTTCTTTACTGTTGATAAATGGGGCTCCTTCACTTTAAAATCTTTAATTGCACGTCTCTTTTCATCTTAATTTGATGTTTGCTTCCTGTCTTTTATTTTGGAGATGGCTGCGAGCGTAGAGCTATAATTTATAGATCACGGGGAGTTGTCATAAGTGCAGCAGGTGGAATCTAGGAGGGCCAACATTCTAGTCCAGTGCCAACATTCTATAACGGTTAGGAGAGAAGAGGATGTGGAGGCCCCCAGTAGAGGTGACATGCAGTCTGAGATAAGTCATCAAACTAACTTAATACTTCGCACTCGCTTTAAGGTGATACACACAGTCATGCGAATGTGTGCACACATACAAACACACACATGCACGCAAACACACACTAATGATTATGGGTAATTTCTCTTTGAAGTGTCTTCCTTGAAATTAAAATTAAAATAAATGAGATAATAATAGATTTAAGGAAAACCTTGACTGATTACTGTTAATCAGTGTTTTTCCATAGTTGACAAGCCAGTATTTTGTCTAACACAATACAAATGATTATTATTCAGTTACTCAGAACACTGAGAACACTGATAAATCCAGCTACCCACAAAATGTGCATATATGGCACATAAAAAATAATGGTCACATACACCAGATAGGTGCAGTGAAATGTGTTGTTTTACAGYGTCAGCCATAGTAGTACGGCACACCTGGAGCAAATTAGAGTTAAGTGCCTTGCTCAAGGGCACATCAACAAATTTTCACCTTGGGTCGCCTTGGGTATTCAAACCAGTGACCTTTCTGTTACTGGCCCAACGCCGTAACCTAGGCTACCTGCCACTCCTATTATTATTATTATAACCTCTAGTAATGGCAGTGGTGGAAAAAGTAACCACATTTTCATGCTTGAGTAAAAGCACAGATACCTTAATTGAAAGTTACTTAAGTAAAAGGGAATGTCCGCCATTAAAATACTACTTGAGTAAAAGTCTAAAAGTATCAAAAGTAAATGTAATTGCTAAAATATACTTATGTATCAAAAGTAAAAGTATAAATCATTTAAAATACCTTAWATTAAGCAAAGCAGATGGCACCATTTTCCGAATGGATAGCCAGGGGCACACTCCAACACACCATATTTACAAATGATGCATTTGTGTTTAGTGAGTCAATCAGATCAGAGGCAGTAGGGATGACCACCTGTTCTCTTGATAAGTGCGTGAATTTGACAATTTTCCTGTCCTGCTAAGCATTCAAAATGTAACGAGTACTTTTGGTTGTCAGAGAAAATGTATGGAGTAAAAAGTACAATATTTTCTTGAGTAATATAGTGAAGTAAAAGTATAAAAAGTAAAGTACAGATACTCCAAAAAACGACTTAAGTAGTACTTTAAAGTATTTGTTTTACTTTCCACCACTGAGTAATGGAAAAAACCTACAATTTATCAGCAAATCAAAATGTGAAACCTGATTCCTCATCAATATAAGTAATACACCAGCGTGCGCTCTCATCATCTCATCATGCAAACACTCACATTGAATGAAATGATTATGCGAGAAATAGCTACACTGTTTGTATTCGGTCATGCTTCCGGTCACCTTGCCCTGGTTAAAAGCAGTGGGTCGCGCTTTCAGTTTCACGCGAATGCT
>NW_019944716.1:36574-60893 GCF_002910315.2 Salvelinus sp. IW2-2015
GATTACTAATCTCCCCAGATTAAAAACATATCTCCTGCTCAGATTAGAAATTCAAACATAGATGTGGATAGATACGAATATAAATAATTATTATATATATATATATATATATACTGAACAAAATATAAACGCAACATGTAAAGTGTTGGTCCCATGTTTCATGAGCTGAAATAAAATATCCCAGAAATGTTGTTACAAATTTGTTTATATCACTGTTGTGAGTATTTCTCCTTTGTCAAGATAATCCATCCACCTGACAGGTGTGGCATATCAAGGAGCTGATTAAAGAGTATGATCGTTACACAGGTGCATCTTGTGCCGGGGACAATAAAAGGCCACTCTAAAATGTGCAGTTTTGTCACACAACACAATGCCACAGTGTCTCAAGTTTTGAGGGCTAATGAATATATTTAAATTGACTGATTTCCTTAACTCAATAACTCATTCCTGTAACTCGGTAAAATCTTTGAAATTGTTTCATGTTACGTTTACATTTTTGTTCAGTATATATTCCTGGTCCTCCTCCCTTCATTATACGCAGCAGGCAGTTAGAAAGTTGTGCCAGTAATTGAAAAGTTGCTTGTCGAGTCCCTGAGCTGACAAGGCTCTGTCGATGTGCCCTTGAGCAAGGTACTTAACTCTAATTGTCTGGATAACAGCGTCTGCTAAATGACGTAAATGTTATATATAATATTATTATAGAACATATTAAATGCAGTAGCCCCAGCGTGAGAGACAACATAGATTCAGGTCACAACACAGCAGGAAGGCTTCCGTTTATCTGAGATCCAGAGGGGTCACTCTTATGACCTCATTAGGAGAGAAAGCTAATGTTATGCTGCCGTCAATCCACGGTTTCTGGTTTGGGAATGTTTTTATCGTTGCTGTGGGTACGACATCGTCAATGCACTTCCTAATGAACTCGCTCACCGAATCAGCATATTCGTCAATATTGTTGTTGGACGCGATGCGGAACATATTCCAATCCGCGTGATCGAAGCAGTCTTGAAGCGTGGATTCAGATTGGTCGGACCAGCGTTGAACAGACCTGAGCGCGGGAGCTTGTTGTTTGAGTTTCTGGGGGAGATTACTAATCTCCCCCAGATTAAAAACATATCTCCTGCTCAGATTAGAAATTCAAACATAGATGTGGATAGATACGATATATATATATATACTGAACAAAAATATAAACGCAACATGTAAAGTGTTGGTCCCATGTTTCATGAGCTGAAATAAAATATCCCAGAAATGTTGTTTACAAATTTGTTTATATCACTGTTTGTGAGTATTTCTCCTTTGTCAAGATAATCCATCCACCTGACAGGTGTGGCATATCAAGGAGCTGATTAAAGAGTATGATCGTTACACAGGTGCATCTTGTGCCGGGGACAATAAAAGGCCACTCTAAAATGTGCAGTTTTGTCACACAACACAATGCCACAGATGTCTCAAGTTTTGAGGGCTAATGAATATATTTAAATTGACTGATTTCCTTAACTCAATAACTCATTTCCTGTAACTCGGTAAAATCTTTGAAATTGTTTCATGTTACGTTTAYATTTTTGTTCAGTATATATTCCTGGTCCTCCTCCCTTCATTATACGCCAGCAGGTAGACTAGCAGTTAGAAAGTTGTGCCAGTAATTGAAAGGTTGCTGGTTCGAGTCCCTGAGCTGACAAGGCTCTGTCGATGTGCCCTTGAGCAAGGTACTTAACTCTARTTGYTCTGGATAACAGCGTCTGCTAAATGACGTAAATGTTATATATAATATTATTATAGAACATATTAAATGCAGTAGCCCCAGCGTGAGAGACAACTAGATTCAGGTCACAACACAGCAGGAAGGCTTCCGTTTCATCTGAGATCCAGAGGGGTCACTCTTATGACCTCATTAGGAGAGAAATGCTAATGTTTCTCTTCTCTTTTACCTCCCTCCTCTTTCGCCTGCTGTTTTTAAACATTCAGGCTGAAATAGGGTGAAGCGCCTCAATGGATGCTGTTGTCGAGTGTGAAGTGTGTGTGAAATGTGTTGGTGACAGTGTGTGTGTGTGTGTGTGTGTCAGAGGAGGCTGGTGGGAGAAGCTATTGGAGGGTGGACTCATTGTAATGGCTGGCATGCAGTAAATGGAACGGTATCAAACACATCAAACATTAATTCCATTCCAGTCATTACAATGAGCCCGTCCTCCTATAGCTCCTCCCACCAGCCTCCTTTTGTTGTGTGTGTGTGTGTGTGTGTGTGTGTGTGTGTGTGTGTGTGTGTGTTGGTGACAGCATCATGACACGTCAATGTTAGCCAATAGAGGATGATGCTTTTCTCTCTGCCTTGTTAGCAAGACGTGGCGGTGTTCCTATAATTGCCTATCCATTTCTTTACATTTATATTTAATAGAGAGTGTTCTGCAATCTTTGATCTGAATAGGATTTCCGTTCCCTTATACCTTTTGYGAGAGTGATAGTGAACTCTATTTTGGGACCAAACAATTGAGGAGCCCTCTTCAATGCACTCAGCACTCAGGAGGCCATGATCCTCCAGTGGCCTTTCATCATAGCCAAGAGAGCATCCCTGTAATGGCAGGTCCACAGGTGGCTCATACCTAGGCCATCCACTCCCTTTCCATTTCTCRATTCAATTCAAATGGCTTTATTGCCATGGGAAACATATGTTTACATTGCCAAAGCAAGTGAAATAGATAATAAACACAACTGAAATAAACAATAAAAAATGATCAGTAAACATTACACTCACAAAAGTTTCGCTCTCTCTTTCCATCTCTCTCTCCCTCTTTCTCTCTCTCTCTCTCTCTCCCTCTCCCTCCCCTCTCCCTCTCTCCAGATACTGTTCTTTCCTTTCCATTGGCTACTGGATGATCCTCTCTACCCTTTATGCACCAATAACTTGTTTATGGTGCAGTGCCAAGCATCTGACATTAGTGGTAAGAAAGTGATGCTGGTATCATTGGTGATATTGAACTAAACTAAATGTATGCTTTGTTTTTTGAAACCTGTTTTACCTCGTTGTCATCCAGACAGAATGTGGTTGAATAAATTCCACTGCAGAAAAAATGATTGAGTACAATAATGTGAAGCAGTGCATTTTAGGCAACATCTAAAACATTTAACTTTGATATCAGTTCAGACTTGTATTATATGTCTCAATGACCACCATTTGTTTGATTGTGGACAATACATTTAGAATTTCACTATGAAAAATAACCTCTTTTTTATGCATCTTCATAGGATCTCAACAATTCATATTTTAATGTCGGCAGAGAATTAGAAAATTGTGGAAAGGCTGATTTAAAGGGGAAAAAATCTAATTGCACATGGCAGGCCTATTCCAAAAAATAAATCCATCATTCTCTTTGGCAGTGTTCAAGCCAGGATATGACACATTTTGGTTAAAAGTTAGGGGTTTTTTTGGACAAACTAATAGAGTTAAAAAGAACCGTATTCTATAAGGAAGTAGAACCGGCAATTTCTAAGGAATGCAGAGCGGGGAAAGAGAGACAGATGATTGTAAACACGGAAAATTCACAGGGTTTCAAACAAGAAATAAAACGTTAGTGGATTTTTAATGAAAGGTTTGGTTGTATTCAGGTCTGTTTGTATGTGTGAAATCTTTCTAATTAACTCACTATGTGTCCGTGTGTATGTGTGTGTGTGTGTGTGTGTGTTTTCCGCTATACGCTGGAATGCGGCCAGTCTCGGCTCTTTCGAATCCACACTCCGTTCCAAATACAAAGCCTTTGATCTGTTTCGCTGTCTCCTTACCCGGAAGAGAACTCTTGCCTTCTCTCTCAGCTGGGATGAACGCACACGTGGAAATATTGGCCCGGTTCCAGACTCATACCAAATTTAGTCACACAAAGGCGAAGGGAGCGCGAGGGGGGAAACCCGGGATGAAAGAGCCAGCCGCCAGAAAGATCAAAGGATGCGGCGGCTCCGCCCGCTAACCCCACCTCCGTGCTTTATAAAGATCTGCCTTCTACTCCAAAGTTATTCTCACGCAATCTCTCCACACACCAGCGAGCCGCAGCAGMAACACATTACTTTCTGTTTTTCTTCTTCTCTCTTTCTTGTTTTGTTTTCTCATTAAACATTTCCGACTCGAAGAAGCCCCATGTTATTAATTTGCTTTATACAACTCTGAGCTGTTGTTTGAAATATAAAGGCTACTGCGCAAACTGTAAAAATAACGATTCAAAGCGATCAGATTGCCTGCTGGCTGTGTATTGAAACATTGCGGCTGAGTTATSCCCTATGMAATACATCAYGTTCACGAGKAGTATGCATTATATTTCTATCCAGACACTGCAACATTTCTCCATTGTCCAGTGAAATAAAATCTCGACATACTTTGCAGTCTACTTACAGACCGCTGTTTCTCCTCTGAACAACATCACGGTTAAAGCTACTGCAAAATATACAAAAGAGAATATCACCATGATGGTTCAATTGGCTAAATGTGTTACGGGAMAATCTATTCAACTCAAAGTAARGGGGAAATAGTTGTCTTGTTTTGTGACTAGGCGAAAATATTGTTTTGTTGATTGGAAAATCTCATATGAGATAACATTATGTAACATATTTTAAATGTACTATTAGGTTCCAAGTAATTGAAAGAACATCCGACAACAATGGACCCCAATTTAGCCAAATTAGTCGATTTTCTATCAATTATGCACGCCCTCTCACTCACCGCTCTGATTAGTGGACCAAAGACAAACGTTTGGTTTATCAAAGTACTTTAAAATACCAATTGACAACTTTAGGAAATAGCCGAGGCTACTATATAGGCTATTTTTGCGCGCGCAAACAAACAAACCAATGGTAYTATTGATTCGGCTGTAACATTCTTTGTGCCAACATGCTTTTTWAAATMATGGATTCAGGAACGTTTGCGCACGAATTAAACCACCTTAAAATACACATAGTATTAAATATATAGGCKGTTTATGATATACATGGGCTCCCTAGAACATTTACTTAAAAAGTAGGAGAAAGGTGATGCATTGCCATGTCATTTGAATTAGTTATCCTCAATCACATAGTCCACAGTGGTCACCATCCCCAACAGTAATTCTGAGTATCCAAACGTCACCCTTTGCTCTTTGTTATTGTTTTAACGTCATAGYAGTGAATCTGTCTATTATAKCCTCTWAGGCCCTACTCTATCATATGCATAGGCGTCAGCTTCATCACCGCTTCGACCCGCCCCCACTCCTTCCCTGTCTACCCATTTGTTGTGAGCTACAGTATGTATAAATCTCCGTACCCCTCGCTCTCTTAGGAGTATCAATCGGTGTGGTGTCAATCACAGCGGCGGCTCCCCTTTCATCTCGATCCTCCCAGTCGCTGCGAGAGAGAAGGCAGAGAGAGGAGACAGAGGACGGGAAAGGAGAGCTACATTACTTACGGAGCGGTGCTCCAGTTTGGAAGTCGGTCCACAGCGTATCGGTTTATAACGCACTCCTCGATCTTTTATATAGTTTATTACTTTTAATTTAGCCGTTATTCAGTTCAAGGATGTATGTTCATTTTAATAGGGATAGATACGCAGTATTGTTTAAGTGGGGAAAATAAATCGTGTTCTACTTGTGGCAAACAGGCTGCACGAGATTCAGAGACGCATTTTTTAAATKATATTTTTCCTTATTTTTTTTTCACGAAAGGACTGCAACTCTCACAGGACCCCAGAACGAGGAAATATAAGCAGAGKTTTTTTTCTACATGCACTTTGACCGTTAGCGGAGCTCCCGGGTGTGTGCCCTCCTCTGCCAAATCTGACGGCACATCTGACTCTCGTGATGAGGTTTTGACTTCTGACATTTTAAAGAGCCGAACTGGCGAGTGCCGCGGGTTGAGCGTGCACTACACATCCGCTTTTACCGATAACATCTTCAGTTTCGAATATTTAGAATCTGAATCATTGTAAGAATCCATAATACTTCGAAAAAAAAGGATCTCCTGTTAATTTAGCTAAAACAAAAAACGTGATCGCACGCAGTTTCCTCCAGGGTTCYGAGCGCAACACTTCAAGCCGCTTCAAGGAACATTTTTGGTTTCCTTTTGGGGATTTCGATAGTTCCTCCAATTTGGACAGTGCGAGTACTTCGACTGAATCAAAATGCCCCAACTAGCAGGTGGTGGCGGTGGCGGCGGGGACCCTGAGCTTTGTGCCACCGACGAAATGATTCCGTTCAAGGATGAGGGAGACCAAGAACAAATATTCGCAGAACTCAGTCACTCAGAGGAAGACGAGGGAGACTTGGCAGATATCAAGTCATCTTTAGTACATGAGTCAGAGACGAGTCCAAACAGCAATCATGATGTGAGTATTTCCTCTCTTGTACTTAAGTCTAGTGTTACATGTTGCCAAGCCTTTATAWAGGCTAGCCTAAATAAATGTCCATCAAATTTCTAACGACAACATATTAATTCAAGTTCACCTGTCTCTAAATAATAGCCCCCATTTCAGGGGAGTCAGTTGGACATTTTATGAAAGTTGATAAAAGCTGAAAAGCTGATAAAATGACTGGATATTTGCCCAAACTATGTTTGGTTTTGTCATAATTAACAAGGTGATGTGTAGCCTAATATTATATKTGTATAATATGACTATTTTAATGTGTAAATAGTAGCCATGTTCTGTTTGTAATCAGTTGTAAACAGAGGCTCATAAATAAATCTGCTGCACGTGGCTGCAGAGCTTTTCAAAACATTGTTGACGAATTATACCAAAGGTCAAAACATACAGAACAATTTAATGTGAGATAATATTTTTATGCAATTCAGAGAACTTGTTGTACAGTTTTTACGAGGTTATTTGATATTTTAAATTAAATATTGCACTATAGGGGGTGAATTCGTGAATACATTTTGAATTATTTTGTTAGGCCTATTGCAATATTAAATTAGCCCTATTGAATTATTATTATTATAGTTATTATTATTATTATTAGTAGTAGTAATATTATTGGTATAACAATCATTGTCTTGATAAAAAAAAAAAAAAAAAGTAAATGATAAGTATGCCTACTTATAATTATTACAGTAACTATATCAATATTGCTATGGGTTAGGTTACTTAATTAAACAATGTTTCACCAGGTTGGATAATATAAACTATGAATAATATAAAATATGAAAGCGTTTTTGGACAGATCAAATCGTATTTGATATAAAACAAATGTTTGTTTTTTCAAAGGGAAATCCAGATGAAAGGATCTTCGAAGGAGAACCACACCTGACAAAATGTAGCACCTCTAGATTACAGTGACACTCATGTTCCCAATTTTAAATAAGGCCAACACATTTCAGTATGTTTTGTGGAGATTATGGCCATTTCATGGAGAGACAACACATTGTTAAACGACGGAATTAAATTGGGGGGGGGATTCATGGAAATATTTAGTTTTGATATAGATCGTATTCATATTTGAAATATGAAAGAAATGTCACTGCCACAGTACAGGTTTGAAGGTAATGCTGGTAGATATTTTGTTCACATTGCTTATGCATTTAAATCATCTGTCATTCCTTTATCTCAATCATGTATCTAATGCATTTATCAGAGCTGTAACAAGAGTAGCTTACATCGTTTGAGGCTGTGTGATTGTCACATTCCTCCTGAGTGCAGTGAGTTTCATATTCAATAGTAAGTTTAGCTTTGTGCCAGAATATATATTTTTTATCTGAGCTAGGCAGCTGTTACTAAGTCTCTAGCTCTGGATGCTGTATGTATACAAAGGTAAACCTAGCGCAATTAGCTGTTGCCATTTGTCATTATCCAATGTTAATGGAATKAGGGTGCCTACTGACTCTGGGCCGAGCTCATATAGTTACAGCTGTCACAGACGCAAATAAGACGGAGGTTGAATGTTAATTGAGAATCCAGTGAAGTTCCGTGACTCTGCTGGAAGCCACCCTCAGGGAAGTGAACTCCAAAAGGAGGTCTTTTCTACGCGTTCCCATTCGAGGGGGGAGGGGGAAAGGAGATGSATGTGGAGGGGTTCACGGTATTTTGGAAAAGCAGTCGACTACACAGTACACATCATCCCCTCTTCTCTATTTTCGCAGTTATTTTGCGCAGAGCACGTTTGTATTGGAAAGCATCATAGGCTACCGTGAWTCATTTGATTTTGAATTTGGTTGGAGCTYTGGTTAAATTGGTTGGTGAAAATGAAAGCAGACTGATGCAAGTTAATTTGTAAGCTCCTTAAGGACATAAAGCTTAATTAAGTGGCTCGTTCAGGGGTTGATACAGACCGCTCCGTCAACCCTTCTCTCCCCAACGCGCTCGCCTCACTGTGTATGTGTTCTTAGATCCGGGGACAAGCTGAAAGAACAGGCCATAACAGCGTGTGTGTGTGTGTGTGTTGTTGAATTTTTTTAAACGAATTGAATAACCTAATTTCTGTCTCCGTCTCTCACAGGGAACTAGACAATCCCAAATATCCCAAGACTCATATCATGAAAAACACAGAGACCATCACGATGATGGTAAGTGACACACATCACATTAAATATTATMCTGTCAGTTATCGGSATGTTTTAGAGATCTGCAGTTGTATATGGGTCACATTGAGCCAAGATAACGGCACAATATTAAAATCAGTTTCTGGAGGCTTGATTATTGAGAGATTTTTATTTTATTTTTAAAGGAAAGAAAGATGGTAGACTGGAAAAGCTTCTACCCACTTCATTTTCTGTTCAGAACCGTCACACTATGGTCCTTTTTCTTATCTGACCCCAGTTCATTCTGATGCAGAGATGATATCTGAATTGATTCTAGTCAGGACATGTACAAACTGAATGGGRAAAAAAGTTMTATATGTAAGTCTTTTGTGGTCCGTAGGAAATGTTATTATTTATGCAGAGAATTGTTGAACAATCCCAATGGCTGCGGCCCCTTGCCTGGTCACCAGAAAGATGCAATACTGATGCATTTAAATTGTTACGTTGACATGAATAAAAACCTGTGAAGAKAGGCAGTGACTTAAGCATGTGGCTCTCTGATACTAGTAGTGAGTGACACTTAATATTCTCCTTGGCTTATTTTGTACACACACTCTCTGTCGCTGTATCTCTCTCTTTGTCTCTCTGTGTCTGTGTGTTTTGTCCTGTACAACATGTTGCTGCTGTGYGACAGCACCAGACTGGTTTGATGTCTTTATCTGGTCCCGGCTGTATTCTGACCCCAGATAGAGCTGCAGGTCATGATTGGACCTCTGTTCTGTTAAGAGTGGCTCTTCTTTGTTCCCCCAGCAGCCCTGAATAGGACCCCTCAAACCAAACACTCCCTTTCCCCACAACAAGCCCATGTTGCTATCAATCTACCAGACACACACAMCACCCCCCTCCCCAGAAAGCGACAACCAACAGCCACCAAATAGTTTGTCGCGAGTTTCTATTCAGGCAGGGGGACGGACCCGAACAAATGCTCTCCCTTTAGGTCAGAGGCGTGGGGAACAGTAGGGGCGTCTCTTGTTTTGACACAGTCTGTATGTTCCTCCTAATTGACGCTAATTGGCACGGAGGGACRCCATTGTTACTCTGTATAGTGCAGCCCTCCTCTCCCCTTTCTCCAAGACATGAGAGACAAAAGACTGGTGAAACGGGGGGCGCCGGGTCACWGCGGTCGACAGCGATATCATTACGCCATCAAGAGGCATGCATGGAGCGATGATGCGATGGTCACAGTGCCAGACTGACCCAGTGTTGTTAGAAACTGTAACTTGGCAATGACTATTCACATGTAACTGTATTAGTAGGCTATAAACTCCGGGAGATTTCCCCAATGACTCTGAACTGCTGAAGTTATGATGGCGGTGAATATTGCTGTTATGTTACTTGATCAGACTGTTGCTTAGAGATGCTATTCTATATAATGGTCCAAATCCTAATGGAGATTAATGTGCTTGACTCAAGTTCTCTTACAAATCTTCCATTAATGATCGTAAATGTACGATTTGCACTAAGCCTCAAGTTCACACTTTTCTGTCTCTTGGGCCCGTTTCCAGGGAAACACCTAGACATGTACAACAAAGGTCATCCGTACTCTGGATACCCAGGTTACATCATGATGACTAATATGAACAACGACTCCTACATGAACAACGGCTCCCTGTCGCCGCCCATGCCCAGAACGGTGAGTCCAGTTACACTATACCTCCATCAATCAATCACTTCCACCCATCTGTCAACTTAGCTAGCCCAGTTTGTGTCTAGTGCATTTTCACTGCGTCAAGTTTGATTCGATCTTAAATACTTAACCAGGTCTAAACCCCTAAAAAAGAGCTTAACCTGGGATTTCTTTTCAAATATACCTGTATATGAACATTTCCATTCATATTTTCTACCATCTTTTCAACTGTAGAATGTTCTTTGTCTCTCTTCGACCGCCTTCCTAGTGTGATGTAGCCGGTTTGTGATAGCCGTATATAACATGCCCCTGTAATGYTGTGATGATCTGTCCCCTTGGCAACCACGTGATCTAGTCTCCCCCACRTGTCTCTCATACTTTCCAGCAGATTAACAACATGTATATGATGTATTATTTCTCGCGTCTTGTTAACTTAATCCATGTCTGTTTACATATGGACAGTAAGCCCACCGGTTACCCTGACATGGTCGCGGAGGCCTAACGGCAACATCCCATYTGAAGAGGGAGTTTGCGGAAATAGCCAGGGTTGCCGTATGTCACCAKGCTTATAGTCCCTATAACAGTATTCATTTCAGGCTGTAGGCCTGGTGGCTGGCTTCCTGTGTCTGTCTCTTTTTGAACATTAGCAGCAAGACAGACGCAAAACGCCAGGGCATGCCAGCAGCTGTCCACCCTAATCCTGTTTGGTGTGTGTGTGTGTGTGTGGTGTGGGGTGGAGTTGTGTGTGGTGAGTACACCCAGTCTCGCTATGGCTCGGCTCCCAAAGCCTGTCCCCGACCCTGCTAGCACATAGACTAGAGGACACAGACATACACGCATTGTTCAAGGACCAAAGACTCTGGCTTATGTCGCCTGTGTGTCTGATTGGTTTCATCATGAAATTCACTTGAAGGGTTTGAAGTCTGTGTAGCGACTGTGTGAATATGTCTGACAATACAAAGTGAATGGTGTTCTGATCTCGTGGCAGCGGTACCCACTTTGCTCTTGTATAGGAGTCCTCTGACCGTAGATATTTTTTCAGACAAATTTCATCTCCAATATATTTTTTTGGATACTTTATGGAATGGATAACTTCTCAGGACTGAGGGGCTTCCATCCAACCTTCTTTAAATAAAGAAATGACTCCTGTTATTTGGCCCCTCCTCTCGCTGCCTGACGTTTTAAACACTCATTTCCGTGGCTGCCGCCCACTTTTTGTTTTGCCAAATTTCCCCATCTTCAATAAATCGTTAGTCAATTTTATGTACGTTTCTCTCACTTCCAATAAATGGATACGGTTGGTGGCGGTGCAGTCATGGAAGTTGGAACACAAGTCTTCCTCTTCTAGTCTGATGTGAAATGTGTATGTGCGGCCTGACTGTTGATTGATGGATGTGAAACGTGTATGTGCTGCCTGGCTGTTGATTGGCTGGATGTGAAATGTGCGTGCTGCCTGGCTGTTGTAACAAGCCTGCCGGCCACCGCAGCCACAGTATCTGCAGGCCTAGGATCAGTTTTCACCAGATCAAAGGCACGTTCTCTCCCTTTCTTCCCTCCTCCCTCCTCCACCCCCTCTACAGTTTAAGATAGATTTTCATTGGCCATGGCATTCCTGTGCATGAGGCCCAACTGACAGAGCTGTTCAGAGCTGCTGATTGTCAGCAGATTTTTGGGAGGGAAGCAGGGAAGGCGTGAGCTGTAGGACCTCTAAGGGTTGTACTAGATCTTTAAAAGGAGAAGGAATGGAGTCCTTGGTTTGAGTAGTTCTGGGTTAGTGTGGTGGAGTCACCATGACCAGTAGCACATATGGGATTGTCTCTGTGTAGTTGATTGAATAAAGTTCTGTGGAAGGACAGAGGATCTCAGTTGGATGTTAGACATCCTTCATCTCTGGAGGTGGTGTCCAGGTTTAGAGTGCAGTTGAGGTCTTTTTTATATATTTATTTAACTAGGAAGTCAGTTAAGAACAAACTCTTATTTACAATGACAGCCTACCGGGGAACAGTGGGTTTAACTGCCTTGTTCAGGGGCAGAATGACAGATTTTTACCTTGTCGCTCGGGGATTCATCTCAACCTTTCGAACTGGCCCAACGCTCTAACCACTAGGCTACCTGCCGCCCCAGGTCTAAAGCTTACATGGTGAAATGAAAATGAATGCCTCATTATTATTATTATTCTGCTCTTTATTATAACAGATAAAGTGAGGGTTGTGTCATAATTAGTGTTTTCTACTTGGCCATGTCATTGTCAATACAGAGGTTACACTTTGTAGCAGTATATGTTGGCTCTTGGTTGGTGTGGTTTGTTCCAGAGGAATCCATTGAAAACCCTGCCTGCCACTATTTAGTCTACCAAGAAGCCCAGTGAAGTAAATACATTTACTATTCTGTTTAAAGGTTATCTACAGTTATACTGTATATTGGTGTCAGTGAGAACTGTAGTGACATGTTCTCGTGTGTGTGTGTGTTTCTCGAGTCTTCACATATAGGGTCGTGTGAGGTTTGACTGTTGCATATTGGATTATTTAAAGTGACTGTGCGTGTGTGATGGCTCATATTTCCAGCTCCCATGGCCAGAGGGCCGGACTGTACAGAACTCTGGGAAGAGAGGGGGATTGTGTTCCTACTCTGGCCTCTGTTAGTCTTTGTGAAGACCACGCTCGATGTCTGGATGGGCTGGCAGCTTGGAATCAAGCTCTCACATCTCTCTGGCTAAAACCTCAGACTTATCGAGCTAACACATTCCTGTATGTGCGTTAACTCGACCGCTCTGTTTTCTGACTGTAGAAAGTGTATGTAGAACTTGTGCACTGGAGTCATGAGAAATGCTATTTGAGTCGTTGTAGCATATGTATAGCTTCAGGATTACTGTGGTTTAATAGAATGCTCCTCTCTGGATCCAGTCATAGTTTAAACTTCTGTCACCTTCTCATCAAACATCTGAATTTGAGCATGACAACTTTTAACTTGTAACCACCAAGCCTGTAACGGTGGAAGCCATTTTCACACACTACCTTATTAAAACTATAACTTTGAATCCACTAGCTCGTTCCGAGCATAAGTCCAGGCTCTCCAAACATCCAGTCCCCAGCCTGTCAGTGCAGCAGTCGGGGAAGATGGAATCGCCATAGCTGATTTTAAGCTGGCTTTTGGTGTGCAGAGAGCTGAGGGAACCATTTGCTGCCCCTCCCAGGCCATACCTCCTCCCCTGTCTTCCCCTCGGTGGCGGGTCCTTGTCGTGTGTGAGAGCCCGTGGGGGAGACTGCGGTCCCCTTTGATGTCAGCGAGAACGTGACGGATCTCCTTGGCGGCATTGCGCGGCCGTGTGGAATCACTAACCCGGGCTTACCTCGGGATTGACCGCGCTCCCCTTTTCTCGCTTACGTCCCAAATGGAACCCTATTCCCTATATAGTGCACTACTTTAGACCAGGCCCATAGGACTAGTCAAAAGTAGCGCACTAATAATAGGGTGCCATTTGAGACGTACCCTCGTCATCCCCGTGCCATGTGTATCTGTCCTCACGGTCTCAAACCCTGGCCCCATTCAGCACCGATCCCTGTTATGAGAATACTACATTTCCAGGAGCCCTCATGTCCACGCGCAGTGTAGTCTGCGGCAACGTGCGGCGCCATGTGTAGTTCTTTATCCACGACTGCGGGGTTGTAAAGCGGTTCGAGGCGCTGAATCGAGCAGAGCGTTTTGTTGTGATTTGTGAAGCAGCTGGGATCTATTTGATGTGTGAGTCTGCCGCTGGATGTCGTTGCCTAAAATTGGCCTACAAACAATATTACTATATTTTGTGACCAAATATGACATTTTGAAAACAGTAAATTATTTGAACTTTAAAAAAAACATTTTTGGGGAAGGGGGGGGTTAAATTTCAAGGATCACCAGAGGATTATTGCAGCATTGATGTCATCTGTTGTGCAGGTCTGACAAAGAGCAGGGTGTGTGTGTGTGTGTGTCTATCTGTCACACTGTGTAGACCTCACAGAAAGCTCCAGCGTCCTCCCACCCTTTGTGTGCTTCTGGGTCTCAGCTCTTTATAAACAGTATCATTGACACGGAGCGTGCGTCAAACTACTGTACTGTATGGTACATGGCGAGGAGGCTGGTCGACACATTTATTCCATATGGCGTTCCCTCCACGGTAATGATTCCATGTGGTTGCAATCCCCTTATCAAAGTCTTTCATCTTGTTAAGTGGAGCTGGGAGGAATTATCCTCTCCCTAAATTGAAACGACKGGTGTTTTTTCTCCTTTCTCTCCCTGTAAGATGAGAAGACAAAATAAGTCCAGGCAGGATGCACCAAGTGTTCACATAACGTGGTGTGTCTTTGTGTTACGACGCTGACGGACTGTGGGACTGTGTATGTTGGTCGCTCATGTTTTGACTATATGGACAGTGTGTCATGTTTTTTTAAACTTTATTTGATGAAACTTGTAACAGAGCATTGTGGGAATATGGTAAAACATCTATCGTATTGTTTGTGTGTGTGTGTGTGTGTGTGTGTGTGTGTGTGTGTGTGTGTGTGTGTGTGTGTGTGTGTGTGTGTGTGTGTGTTGTGTGTGTGCATATTTGTGAGTGTTTGTTTTCATGTGCTCTCTCATGCTCTCACCAAAACGAGACTGTCATCATAGCGAGACATCACAACACTCTAGCCCTCTCTCTTCTCCCTCGTTCATCCATCCTACTGAGGGAAGATAGCCCGTCTCTGCTCCATGGAGCCAGCCAGCCTGCACAGGCGAGGCCGGGCCCCAGCACAGCACCTGCTGAGTGGGGCTTCACTCTCACCGCCTCATGACCACCAGGGGATACGGAAAGGAGGGGACAGGCGTGTGCTTGAGTTGGGTGGGGGGGTTGGTGGGGGGATGGAAGGTTAGAGAGGATAGTGGCTTTTTTTGTTGTCTCCGTGTGGCGTCGGTTGTCGTCACTCCAGCTTGTTGTTTTGACTCCCGGCCCGCAGAAGGGCCCCCGGCGAAAGTCCCTCCACTCCCCAGGCTGCGTGGCTCCTATTGAAGCCACTCTGTGGGAGCTCAGTTCGGCACACAGGGACCGGAGCCCGACTCCTAGCCTCCCTCCACCACCTAAACACTGCTGATAAGACTGGCTCCACCACAAAGCCAAGACGCCAAGCAAAACACTGTTGTTTTTCCACATTGACGCGCTTCAACTGGAGATGAATGGGGAGGCTTTTGAAGTGGTGTAGCTGAAACCCCTTTGATGCCATTAGTTTTATTTAGTCCCCAAATAGTTCCTCACTGTCGTAACATTATCATAAAATCATCCCTTTTTTAGTTTAGTGAAAACCAGGTCTATATTTGGTGCTTTGTGCCATGTAGTTCAGGCAGTAACTGTGACCGGGACAATGGGGCTGCAGGGGTGAAACACTGCGTGTAACTCCTCCCACGCTCCGTACTTCAGACAGAAGCAGCAAACAGCTCTGACTTGTCCTAGTGTGACGGCCTTGATCAATAGCCGCTCTGTTGCCGTCAACTTACTCTTGTTTTTTCCCTCCTTTATATTTTTCAGAAGCTCATTATTTCTTGTGTGTGCTGTGGTGGGTGTGAGAGCTAAAGAGACTCACATGCTCTGTGTGTGTGTGTGTGTGTGTGTGTGTGTGTGTGTGTGTGTGTGTGTGTGTGTGTGTGTTGTGTGTGTGTGTGTGTGTGTTTGTGGTGTTGTGTGTGTGTGTGTGTGTGTGTGTGTGTGTTGTATCTGACAGCGCTAAAGATGAATGCTCCTCAGTGTAGAAGGTTGGGTATAGGGCGGTATAGTTACTGTACAAGCTGTTAAATGGATAGATGGATATAGCTCTCTTTTCCCCCCTTCTTTTCTGTGTTTTTTGCTAGCGCACATCGAATGCGTAATTTTTCTCCCTTCTTAACTATTTCCAACATATACTGTACATACTGTACATATACTGGCTGGAGTGTGAGAGCGACCGAGCGCGTGCGCGCACACACTGCGGAAGACACATTTCAGTTGAATGCATTCAAATGCATTCAACTGACTAGGTATCCCCCTTTCCCTTTCCTTTCTGTTGGAGCTTGCAGAGCTGGGGTGGACAGGAGGAGGGGTTTGCTGTCAATTCATTTGTGGTGGTCTTGGCTATAAAAAATAAAATAAAAAAAAACAGCTCTTTGAATGGTCTTTAATTTTTGGAAACCCATAAAAGTTTGCCGCTCCTTTGATATCGGCCTCGGAATTAAAACAAATGCAGCATTCTCCCCCCTTTCTCATTTCAACTGCCCTGTTATGGAGTTGTGAAGAAAAAACATCAGCCGTAGATCTCTTTCTCTCCCTCCTTTTCCATCCCCCCATTTCCCTTTCCCCTCTTCCTGCCTTCTTTCTCCTCCCCCCACCCCACTCCCTCTCTTTTTCCTCCCCCTTGTTTTTGAAGAAACCTACAGGGGGGGGGGGATCACTGATGTCAAAGAAAAACCAAGAGCATTAAGAGAACTGGCAAAATGCAATACAGCTGCAATCCGACATGACGCTGGAAAATAGGTCTGAGGAGTAGAGAGCCTCCCCGTATCCGTATTCCCAGGGTGCACAACTGCTCCCGGCCTCGGCTTTGATCTCTTCAAAGCCTCCTACTAGCTGGAGAGTCTTGGCTGCTGCTCACGCTGGAGCGCCGGAGAAGGGGAGAGAGGGAGGGGGGTGTATGCATGTCGGAGGGGAAGAGAGGAGAGGGGGGGGGGGTCGTCTTTTCCTTTCCAGGGCTGAAATCAATCACAGTGCCGAGGCAATTATGTGTAATTCAACAGGGCCAGATTAGTAACTCTGTTACCTGAGTGACTGACTGCGTGTCTTAATCTCAGAGACTCACTGACTGGCCTTCGCCAGCCAGCCAGGAGAAGTCACCACTGGGTCACGGACATGGGAGGGAAGGAAGTAGAGCGAGGGAGAGGTGCTGAAAAGCAGGCCGCCATGCCGCCGTCCAGCAGAGCAGAAAATCGGGCCACAATGGAGTGATTACACTTGCAGATGTAGCCATATTTATGACTGAGGCGAGCGGAGGGAGAGAGGGAGGGGGGAGAGGCAGGCAGTGATTGCCATGGAGCTCTAGCTAGCTTCGTCTCTCTAACGAGCCCTGTTCCCTTTGTGTTGGGGCTCGTGCCTGGTGTCGCCCCCTCACCACCGACCCGCTGCTCCCTCCGTCCCCTTCAGTGCCATATCTCTACCCCTCATGCCTGGCGCCTCGGATGGCCCCCAAATGCAGGCTTGGCCCAGGCTCGCACCCCGGGCACCCAATTTGCCGTGGCTGGAGAGAGGAGCGCGGCTGGAGAGATAGTCGCATGGCTGCGGGTCACAGAGAGAAGAGGAAAGCAGAGTAGAATGGACTACTGCCTCTCCTCTTCTCTCTCCCTCTCTCTTCTATGGGTCTGGGCCATACCACTGCTACAGTATGCAACACACCACCACGCCACTTAGCAGCAGGTCTTGGTCCTGGGTCATGTTTGTTTGGGGAACGATGCTGAAATGATGTGAATTCTTTTGACTCTTCTGAAGTGATGATGGCTACCTGATTCTGATTAGTGTTCTGTAACCACTAGAATTGACAAACATCGCAATATACCAGCCGTCTATTACTGGAACAGATGACCTCATTTAAAGGGAAAGATATTCTTTCTTTCGCATGAAGACGAAAACAGCTCTTTTGTTTAGCTGTGCTCGGCGGAGAGTCACTTGATGCAGGGTGATGAAACCCATAAAGATATCCAGCAAGAGTGTGTTTGTTCATCTGATGAGCTACACTCTGTTCTCCTCTCCTCCCTCCTCTCKCCTCTATTTCCTTTGATCATCATTTTCATCTGGGGCTAGTCTGGTGGTGATGGAAGGGAAGGCTGTTATTTTCTCCTGGGGATATACACACACACACATTAAGGACATTAGATTTACACTGGTGTTAAGACAAGGAGTGGAGTAGAGCTGGGCCGATATGGACAAAAATCCATATTACGGTAAATCGACTGAATTCTCATGATAAAGACCAATTGAGCGATGCGTGTACAACATTAACGCACACCAAAGTTAWTTTTTGACATTTATATTACCCGTAACTGCTTTTACTACTACTTTGGATGTTGTAGCTATCAATTGTCCCATTTAACAATCACCCATATTAGCATTTAACACATTTCTCTAGTTGGGCCCTCGAGGTTATTTATCCTAATGAACGATATCAGCCAAATGTCCACGATAAGTGGTTGGTTTGGTCAGTGTCGATCATTTTCGGTTTATCGTCCCAGCTCTAGAGTGGGGGTACCAGTGATTATATGATGACATTGATTGTTTTATAAAGACAAACTGAAATGGTGAGTAAATGAAACGGAGTGGATTGACTAGGAACTAATCTTGACTAGGAACTAAGTCTTGACTAGGAACTAAGTTTTGACAGTCTTGCTATTCTGTATTGAAAATATTGGAAAATACATGTTTTGATTTAKAATTATTGATAGGTAATGTGAGACAAGGACTGAGCTCTAAAATGAGAAAATTTAAGGGAGCTACAGTGAAAGAAATGCCTCAGTTGGTGTGGCGTCTGTCTGTCTGCCCAATCTCCCCATCACAGTACATAGACCCTCAGTTTCGCTCGGGGAACCAGGTGAGACTTTTCATGTCTCCCGTTAGGAGAGACTTCAGAGGGACGTCCTCGGCTTTGAGCTCCCCGTCATCAAACAATGCATCCAAATATCAAATCGATCCAGAGCCCCAACCTCATCCCCCCCTGCCCCCCGCCACGCACCTATCTTTGAGATGAAAGGGGACGAAAAAAGCAAGTGACCCCCCCACCTCCTATCCCTCYTCCTCATCCCCCTCTTCCGCCACCAAGAAAAGAGGAWTCAAGATGGGCGCCTTGGTGGAGAGAGGGASGCTTCAACTGCTATTCAATGGCACYCCACCCTTCATGTGARCCCTATACACAGACAGGGTCTTCGTTCTGTACTGAGATGGACAGCTATAAAAATGATGGGATATGACAGGTTCATAGACGTTTCACCGAGATTCTTTGACTTCATAAAAGTCCACGGCGCACCAAGCCTGGCTTTGGTTAATTCCTATCTCTTGTGTGTGTGCATATTGTGAGTGTTTGTGTTTTCATGTGCTCTCTCATGCTCTCACCAAACGAGACTGTCATCATAGCTCGAGGACATCACAAACAACTCTAGCCTCATCTCTTCTCCCTCGTTATCCATCCTACTGAGGGAAAGATAGCCCGTCTCTGCTCCATGGAGCCACCAGCCTGCACAGGCGAGCCGGGCCCCAGCACAGCACCTGCTGAGTGGGGCTTCACTCTCACCGCCTCAGACCACCAGGGATACGGAAGGAGGGGACAGGCGTGGCTTGAGTTTGGGTGGGGGGGTTGGTGGGGGGGAGGAAGGTTAGAGAGATAGTGGCTTTTTTTGTTGTCTCCGTGTGGCGTCCGGTTGTCGTCACTCCAGCTTGTTGTTTTGACTCCCCGGCCCGCAGACAGGGCCCCCGGCGAAAGTCCCTCCACTCCCCAGGCTGCGTGGCTCCTATTGAAGCCACTCTGTGGGAGCTCAGTTCGGCACAGCAGGACCGGAGCCCGGACTCCTAGCCTCCCTCCACCACCTAAACACTGCTGATAAGACTGGCTCCACCCACAAAGCAAGACGCAAGCAAAACACTGTTGTTTTTCCACATTGACGCGCTTCAACTGGAGATGAATCGGGAGGCTTTGAAGTGTTGTAGCTGAAACCCTTTGATGCATTAGTTTTATTTAGTCCCCAAATAGTTCCTCACTGTCGTAACATTATCATAAATCATCCCTTTTTTAGTTTAGTGAAAACCAGGTCTATATTTTGGGTGCTTTGTGCCATGTAGTTTCAGCAGTAACTGTGACCGGACAATGGGGCTTGCAGGGGTGAAAACACTGCGTGTAACTCCTCCCACGCTCCGTACTCAGAGAGAAGCAGCAAACAGCTCTGACTTGTCCTAGTGTGACGGCCTTGATCAATAGCCGCTCTGTGCCGTCAACTTACTCTTGTTTTTTTCCCTCCTTTATATTTTTCAGAAGCTCATTATTTCTTGTGTGTGCTGTGGTGGTGTGAGAGCTAAAGAGACTCACATGCTCTGTGTGTGTGTGTGTGTGTGTGTGTGTGTGTGTGTGTGTGTGTGTGTGTGTGTGTGGTTGTGTGTGTGTGTGTGTGTGTGTGGTGTGTGTGTGTGTGTGTGTGTGTGTGTGTGTGTTGTATCTGACAGCGCTAAAGATGAATGCTCCTCAGTGTAGTGAAGGTTGGGTATAGGGCGGTATAGTTACTGTACAAGCTGTTAAATGGATAGATGGATATAGCTCTCTTTTCCCCCCTTCTTTTTGTGTTTTTTGCTAGCGCACATCGAATGCGTAATTTTTCTCCCTTCTTAACTATTTCCAACATATACTGTACATACTGTACATATACTGGCTGGAGTGTGAGAGCGACCGAGCGCGTGCGCGCACACACGCGGAAGACACATTTCAGTTGAATGCATTCAAAATGCATTCAACTGACTAGGTATCCCCCTTTCCCTTTCCTTTCTGTTGGAGCTTGCAGAGCTGGGGTGGACAGGAGGAGGGGTTTGCTGTCAATTCATTTGTGGTGGTCTTGGCTATAAAAAATAAAATAAAAAAAACAGCTCTTTGAATGGTCTTTAATTTTTGGGAAACCCATAAAAGTTTGCCGCTCCTTTGATATCGGCCTCGGAATTTAAAACAAATGCAGCATTCTCCCCCTTTCTCATTTCAACTGCCCTGTTATGGAGTTGTGAAGAAAAAACATCAGCCGTAGATCTCTTTCTCTCCCTCCTTTTCCATCCCCCCATTTCCCTTTCCCCTCTCTCCTGCCTTCTTTCTCCTCCCCCACCCCCACTCCCTCTCTTTTTCCTCCCCCTTGTTTTTGAAGAAACCTACGGGGGGGGGGGATCACTGATGTCAAAGAAAAACCAAGAGCATTAAGAGAACTGGCAAAATGCAATACAGCTGCAATCCGACATTGACGCTTGAAAATAGGTCTGAGGAGTAGAGAGCCTCCCCGTATCCGTATTCCCAGGGTGCACAACTCTCCCGGCCTCGGCTTTGATCTCTTCAAAGCCTCCTACTAGCTGGAGAGTCTTGGCTGCTGCTCACGCTGGAGCGCCGGAGAAGGGGAGAGAGGGAGGGGGGGTATGCATGTCGGAGGGAAGAGAGGAGAGGGGGGGGGGTCGTCTTTTCCTTTCCAGGGCTGAAATCAATCACAGTGCCGAGGCAATTATGTGTAATTCAACAGGCCAGATTAGTAACTCTGTTACCTGAGTGACTGACTGCGTGTCTTAATCTCAGAGACTCACTGACTGGCCTTCGCCAGCCAGCCAGGAGAAGTCACCACTGGGTCACGACATGGGAGGGAAGGAAGTAGAGCGAGGGAAGGTGCTGAAAAGCAGGCCGCCATGCCGCCGTCCAGCAGAGCAGAAAATCGGGCCACAATGGAGTGATTACACTTGCAGATGTAGCCATATTTATGACTGAGCGAGCGGAGGGAGAGAGGGAGGGGAGAGAGGCAGGCAGTGATTGCCATGGAGCTCTAGCTAGCTTCTCTCTCTAACGAGCCCTGTTCCCTTTGTGTTGGGGCTCGTGCCTGGTGTCGCCCCCTCACCACCGACCCGCTGCTCCCTCCGTCCCCTTCAGTGCCATATCTCTACCCCTCATGCCTGGCGCCTCGGATGGCCCCCAAATGCCAGGCTTGGCCAGGCTCGCACCCGGGCACCCCAATTTGCCGTGGCTGGAGAGAGGAGCGCGGCTGGAGAGATAGTCGCATGGCTGCGGGTCACAGAGAGAAGAGGAAAGCAGAGTAGAATGGACTACGCCTCTCTCTTCTCTCTCTCCTCTCTCTTCTATGGGTCTGGGCCATACCACTGCTACAGTATGCAACACACACCACGCCACTTAGCAGCAGGTCTTGGTCCTGGGTCATGTTTTGTTTGGGGAACGATGCTGAAATGATGTGAATTCTTTTGACTCTTGTGTGTGTGTGTGTGTGTGTGTGTGTGTGTGTGTGTGTGTGTGTGTGTGTGTGTGTGTGTGTGTGTGTGTGTGTGTGAGAAGCTGAAAATGTGGGGTTTTAATGACTAATTCCAGGCTGAAAAGCAGGTGTTTAGTGTCTCACCGGTTAATCCTTTAAAAATGAGGAGTTGCACCTAAACAACAGCTGGGCTGCTAGTCGGACCTATTGTACTTCTGTCCTTTACTTTATAAAAGACAAGAATGGTTTGTAACCAGATCCACAATGATGAATGCTTTGGCTTATAGTAACGATGACTGGGCTTACAACTCTATATCTTGATGCAGGGGTAGAGAGTAAGATATATATATAGTAGTTTAAAACCCCTTATGTAGAAACACCCACATTTTTTATCAAAACATGCATTTAAAAAAAAAATGTTGACTGACTTTGTCAGTTTGCCCTTTATATTTGACGACGAAGCTGAAATGACTCACTATAGGTAATCCAATAGCCTGCTGAAGTCTATTACCTGGCTATTAGCTGCCTAGCCAGTGGGAGTAGACGGCTAGGAGGCGTTGCTCTTCAAAAAGCAGAGGTGCGCTGAGGTGAAAAGGCCATTGATCATGTGACTATGGGGTCAGAAGTTCACATGTAAGATCGCTAGGACACAGGCGTGGTGTCTCTGGGGAAGAATGGATCCTCTGAGTTGCTATGGTTAAAACAGGAGCAGAATGCTGGTCAGCAAAACCATTTTTTATGTAATATTCATTAATATACAATAGGTGTGCATACAACACATTTTTCTACATTAGTATATGTATGGACGTCATATTTCACTGCCTTTTTAGATTAGTAATATAAATATATATTAGCAGACGCACAGTTGGCTCACTCTGTTGCTCTGTTGTCATTGAATTTAGATACCTGCCACTGTGCCAGAGTGTTTACTTCCCCAAGGTTGTGTGTGTGTGTGTGTGTGTGTGTGTGTGTGTGTGTGTGTGTGTGTGTGTGTGAGGGCGGGAGCAAATGGAAGTCTGGCTGGAGTGGTGGGGGGTCTTTGTGCCTGGCTCTACCTGTGGCAGTGATGAGCGCTGGATAGCAGCAGTCAGCTGGCAGACCCTCTCAGAGCGCTAGCTAGCTCATGCTAACTAGTAACTAACATGTGTGATATTGAGAGCTGTAGGCAGGTAGCAGACCCCCTCTCAGAGCGCTAGCAGCTCCATGCTAACTGTAGTAACTAACATGTGATATTGATGAGCTGTAAGGCAGGTAGCAGACCCTCTCACGAGCGCTAGCTAGCTCCATGCTAACTTAGTAAACTGAACATGTGATATTGTAGAGCTGTAGGCAGTAGCAGACCCCTCTCAGAGCGCTAGCTAGCTCCATGCTAACTAGTAACTAACATGTGATATTGAGAGCTGTAGGCAGGTAGCAGACCTCACTCACAAGCGCTAGCTGGCTCATGCTAACAAGTAACTAACATGTGATATTGAGAGCTGTAGGCAGGTAGCAGACCCCTCTCAGAGCGCTAGCTAGCTCCATGCTAACTAGGTAACTGAACATGTGATATTGAAGCTGTAGGCAGGTAGCAGTTCCCCCTCAACACGTTAGCTTCATAATAACTCATACAGTAACACTAGCCTAACATCTCTAAGTATAGTGGTTCCCACTGTACTTGAGAAGAATAATGAGACCATAGGCCTACTGGTAAAATGAGGGGGTACTTCAGGGGTACTCTGGGAAGAGCAGAATTCAGTTGGTGGTACAATAACAGGTTTGGAACCACTGACTCAGTAGTCCTCTTTGACAGCGCTAACCAGCTCCATGCTAACTAGAAAACACTAGCCATTGAGGGAAAGGGTAGTTAGCTTAGCCATAGGGTCATGGAAAAGGTGAGAGCCAGGTGGGGAAGATGGTGACAGGCTGGCGGGGAGTGAATGTTTACGAGGATGGTTTGAAACGGCACACGTTGAGGAGAGGAGCGGTATCAGGGGTGAATGATTTGAATGGGTGCCGCTTGAGCTGGGGAGTGTACTGCCTAGTTTCACTCGTGCGCACACACACACACACACACACACACACACACAACACACACACACACACACACACACACACACACACACACACACACACACACCACACACACACACACACACAACACACACACACACCACCTCG
>NW_019944716.1:60918-83469 GCF_002910315.2 Salvelinus sp. IW2-2015
TAGCAGAGATGTGCCCCCTCAAGACCACTCACCATGTCCAACCGTATTCAGACTTCAAATAAAAATAGAGACTTCTATTTACTCCCAGTTACCTAGCGAGCGTCTTAGGTCTTTTTCCCTTTAACCCAGGGACCTCTCTATAGATTGTATAAGTGCGATATTCCCAACCCCTGCCGTACCCTCTGTTGGAGAGAGCCAAGTAGTTTTAGGATGTAGGACGGCGATAGAGTGCCTTGTAACTTGAGCGGTAATGAAATAAGCTACGTTAAGATCGTGGTGGTACTTCAGGGGTACTCTGGAAGAGCAGAATTCAGTTGGTGGTACATAAACAGGTTTGGAACCACTGACTCAGTAGTCCTCTTTGACAGCGCTAACCAGCTCCATGCTAACTAGAAAACACTAGCCATTGAGGAAAGGGTAGTTAGCTTAGCCATAGGGTCATGGAAAAGGTGAGAGCCAGTGGGGGAAGATGGTGACAGGCTGGCGGGGAGTGAATGTTTACGAGGATGGTTTGAAACGGCACACGTTGAGGAGAGGAGCGTGTATCAGGGTGAATGATTTGAATGGGTGCCGCTTGAGCTTGGGGAGTGTACTGACCTAGTTTCACTCGTGCGAACACACACACACACACACACACACACACACACACACACACACACACACACACACACACACACACACACACACACACACACACACACACACACACACACACACACACACAACACACACCACGCTGAGCTCCCAAATCCAAACTGACAGCCATTCATGCCCAGAATACCTGGCTGAGAGCAGGGGGGGACACACTATCTAGGTGTAGCAGGCAAATCCTCTCTTGTTCCTTGGTTTCTAAAACGTGGCGCATGAGGCTGACTTTCTCAGCACTTTTTCTCCCAATCATTCKGTGGTGTTTTTCTCTCTTTTCTCTCCATTTCCCCCTTCTGTTATTGTGTTGTGAAGACTCAGGCTTGGGTTTAAGCGAGCGCTAAACATTAGCTTGCGCTGCGTTTTCATTTGTGTGCCTCTCTAAGGGTCCTGGTTCGCTAGCGTTCGTTGTTGTGAATGTGGCGATAACTTGGCATGAATGTAGCAACTCGACAGTCCAAAAGGTTTCTAGTGATATACCATGCAGTGTGTTCATGCAGCAGTGGGGTAGTAGCTAAAAATGGATCGACGAGGAGAAGAAAAAAAACTTGCCATTTGATTCAATAAGAAAAATAAAGAGCTGTGCCGGATTCGGGTGCACAACTTCTACTTGTTGTCAGCTTTACCGGTTACCCGATTCAGACCAGAGGTCTCTGAAGTTCCATTTCTCTCCATCACCTCATTAGAAACTCATTAGAAACCAGTATTTCTGTCATCTTAGCTGATATTGTAGCCAACTACATGAAAAAATGTACACTCGATTTTAGATTTTACTCTATAAAAAAATGTGTAGTGGGGATCCCTAGATAGTCAATCACAATTTTGCTTGACATTTTAGGTGAAGTGGGTGTGTGGGAGAGTTTGTGTGTTCTCCCTCTCCAATAAACTCTGCCAGGAAGAAGATCTGCAGTCTGTTGTGTGACTCATTCATTGTGGGGGTTTTCCACTGTGTTTGCCTGGGCTCGTACATGATAAGTGGCAATTACGTTATATAGGTAACAAAAGAACGTGTGTGTGTGTGTGTGTGTGTGTGTGAACATGCTTGCTGGTCTTGGTCAAGCTGGTTGGGGGTAGCCAGGCCTGCTGACAGTGGCACTTCAGTGGAATGTTTGCCCTTTCCTCAGCTCTTTGATGTGACCAGGTCCTGCTGTGATAATGAGGCCTGCACCCCGCCGCAAGGTGAACATCCTGCAGGGTGCCCCGGGCTCTGCCAAAACACACCCAGTCCAACCCCCACATAACGCTCTGTCAACCTTCACACAACGCCCCGACAACCTTCACACAACTACCAGGCAAGGCACTAAAAGGCTTCAAAACATTGGCCCAGCATTGCCTCCCCACACACACACACGCACGTGCACACACATGTGCACCCACACACACACACACACAACACATCGCTCAAACAAACTTCACACATCCACCAAAAATCCCACCCCTGAGCTTCAAAACATTGGTCCATCCCCCTCACACAACGTCAACACAACCCAAACACAACTTTCACATAACTCAACCACCATTGAGCTTCAGAACATTGGCCCAACCCCTACACACATCTTTCCCCAAATACTGCCCTACCTCCACAGAACCATTCTGAAGTCTCYAAACTCACATCCACCTCTCACCTGAAACAACCTCTAACCACCCCTTATTAAAGATGCACTCCASTCTCCTTTTCACCTCAGCTGATTTACCTAACAAAAGGCCCATCTCAATAGGTAGTCCAGGTATGACATGACATGGCACTAGTGGGGAGGGGTGGCCCTTCCCTCTTCTGTTCTCTTTGCTCCTCTATAGTCCCACAAGCAAGAGGGGTGGCCGATGACGACAGAGTAAACCCATAAGAGAAACTCCTTGAATGGCCAACACTTGCAGTGTGTAAAAAAATAACACCATTTTGCTCCAAATACTTCAGTGTACGGTTGAAGTCAGACTTTACATACACTTAGGTTGGAGTCATTAAAACTGTTTTTCAACCACTCACCAAATTTCTTGTTAACAAACTATAGTTTTGGCAAGTCGGTTAGGACATCTACTTTGTGCATGACACAAGTAATTTCTCAAACAATTGTTTACAGACAGATTATTCACTTATAATTCACTGTATCACAATTCCAGACATCATTTGAGTCAATTGGAGGTGTACCTGTGGATGTATTTCAAGGCCTACCTCAAACTCAGTGCCTCTTTGCTTGACGTCATGGGAAAATCTAAAGAAATCAGCCAAGACCTCAAAAAAATTGTAGACCTCCACAAGTCTGGTTCATCCTTGGGAGCAATTTCCAAACGCCTGAAGGTACCACATTCATCTGTACAAACAATAGTACGCAAGTATAAACACCATGGGACCACGCAGCCGTCATACCGCTCAGGAAGGAGACGTGTTCTGTCTCCTAGAGATGAAAAGGACTTTGGTGCGAGAAGTGCAAATCAATCCCAGAACAACAGCAAAAAACCTTGTGAAGATGCTGGAGGAAACAGGTGCAAAAGTATCTATATCTACAGTAAAACGAGTCCTATATCAACATAACCTGAAGACCGCTCAGAAAGAAAAGCCACTGCTCCAAAACCGCCATAAAAAAGCCAGACTACGGTTTGCAACTGCACATGGGGACAAGATCATACTTTTTAAATGTTCTCTGGTCTGATGAAACAAAAATAGAACTATTTGGCCATAATGACCATCATTATGTTTGGAGGAAAAAGGGGGAGCTTGCAAGCCGAAGAACACCATCCCAACCGTGAAGCACTGGGGTGCAGTATCATGTCGTGGGGTGCTTTGCTGCAGGAGGGACTGGTGCACTTCACAAAATAGATGGCATCATGAGGGAGGAAAATGATGTGGCTATATTGAAGCAACATCTCAAGACATCAGTCAGTAAGTTAAAGCTTGGTCGCAAATGGATCTTCCAAATGAACAATGACCCCAAGCATACTCCAAAGTTTTGGCAAAATGGCTTAAGGACAACCAAGTCAAGGTATTGGAGTGCCATCACAAAGCCCTGACCTCAATCCTATAGAAAATTTGTGGGCAGAACTGAAAAACGTATGCGAGCAAGGAGGCCTACAAACCTGACTCAGTTACACCAGCTCCGTCAGGAGAAGGGGCCAAAATTCACCCACTTATTGTGGGAAGCTTGTGGAAGGCTACCCGAAATGTTTGACCCAAGTTAAACAATTTAAAGGCAATGCTATCAAATACTAATTAGTGTATGTAAACTCTGACCCACTGGGAATGTGATGAAAGAAATAAAAGCTGAAATAAATCATCTCTCTTACTATTGTTCTGACATTTCACATTCTTAAAATAAAGTGGTTATCCTAACTGACCTAAGACAGGGAATTTTTACTAGGATTAAATGTCAGAAATTGTGAAAAACTGAGTTTAAATGTATTTGGCTAAGGTGTATGTAACTTCCGACTTCAACTGTATGTACATTACTGTATGTGTACTTGGGATATTGTTTTTCGACAGGAAATGTTTAAAGTTAGAGCATCTTTAACCCATTTGACGGGGACTATCATCTCTATAGCCTTTAAGTGTTTCCCCATAGAGAGGTTCAGCGACTTTGTGTTCAACTCATGCTTCTAATGGCCTAGTTCCCCCAACACACAAGGAAAGAACGGAGTTTCTACACTTTGAGAAAATGAAACCTGTGTCTTTTCATCAGAGCAGGCCTATTTCACACACCTTACCCAAACTGGCACCTTCATAAGAGGAGAGAGAGAGCCAGTGTGATTGGTTCGCTTGGGGCAATACACTTGAAGCCGGAGGGTCAATGAGTTTGGGTTATGAAACCCCCCATTCAGCCTCTGTTGAATCTTCAATCTGAAAACTCAAGGATGTTGGGTAATACCTCCTAATTCATCTGTGTCCTATTCAGAGCTTCTGTTTGGTGATATGGAGAAATGACACTTAGCTGTAAATGGGGCCCTTTGTTTGCATATGCAGGCAGAGCAGGATGAATGTGGGGAGGGGGGCGGGTGGGTGTGTACACATGGGAGTCTCTAATCTAGAATGTGTGTGTGTGTACATTAGTGTTTGTTTTGCGGGCTGTGTGTGTGTCTAGCGTTTCGCTATATGCCCGTCGTGTGGTGTCTCGCTGTGCATTAATGTACGGTGTTTGTATGTTCTCACGGTGGCGTTTGTTGTTTAAGGGAGGTCTTATGATAAGTGACTGCTTCTTCGCGTGTTAGATTCCCACTGTAATTCAGTCAACATCACTGTCACATTGAAAAATGGGATTTGGTCAATGTGAATATATGTGAAGGGAGAAGTTTAAGCTGAAAGTAAAAAAACAAAACAGGGGTGTCAATGTTAATGTAAGGTTTTGGAATAACTAGTTCAGGCAGCAACAAGCTGGCTTTAGATGCAAGACTAGGCTGAACTATTGGACTGTTACTGACGCTATGAGATTGAGGACAGGGGTGAGGGGAATGGGGGGGGTTCCAGTTCATAGATGTACATTTCTCTCCGGGGCTGGCTTTCATTTCCTCCTCCACTCCTCTCTATCCCCTCGTTCGTTCACTCCTCCGCTCCCCTCGTTCCTCTCATTACCCTGGGCGCGTGGCGCTCCCCCTTTCCCTCCCTCTCCTCCCTCCATCCCTCGCTGGCGGCCTGGCTTTCTTCTCTTATTAATTGGGTTTCGTTACATTAAGCCCCCTGGCCAAAAGGCCATCCTGCCAATAAAACGTTCAATTTTTAACACTTCACCGAGAGCTGGGCTGGCTGACTGACTTCCTGGGGGTTCAAACCACTCTGGGAATAGTAATTGGTTATTTATTTAAACTTCACCCGGGTTGGTAGTGTGTTTTGGTGGARAGGTAGTGGAGAGAGGAGAGTGGCGGTCCCTTTCTTTCTGTGGCCTATAAACGGAGAGACACTGGGAGGGGGCCGTTTTTGGAGGGGGTGTGTTTGCTCACCTTTGTTGTGCAAAGGTCAGGCATTCCACACACTCAGAGCCACTGAGAGGGAACACCTGGCCAGACTATGTATGTCTCCACAGGGCTTTAGTTTGCCCCACGCCCACAGTTCTCTCTATCTAATGCCTTTGTGTTCGCAGATTTTTACAGTAGCCCTGTACGGAGTCATCAATGGCACTGTGTCTGAGAACAAGTGTTTAAACAAGCTAGGAGAGGCAGGATCTGGGCTGGTTTTGCTCTCGTCTTRGTTGGTCTCCCCATTCTTTACTTTCAGATGAATTCTCTCTCAGCTGAGAAAGACTGATATAATTTCAGTAGAGGCTGAAGTGTCATGACGATCTAGTCTACATTAATGTACTGTGTGTATACACTGTGATATTCCTCTGTACTGTATGTACACTGTGATATTCCTCTGTACTGTATGTACACTGTGATATTCCTCTGTACTGTATGTACACTGTGATAGAGAGAGATTAGTCCACCATGTAGCCCTCCAGTCCTCCAGTCCCCTAGTCCCCCATGTAGCCCTCCAGTCCCTCTAGTCCCCATGGTAGCCCTCCAGCTCCCTCTTAGTCCCCCATGTACCACTCACGTCCCTCTAGTCCCATGTTAGCCATCCAGTCCCTCCAGTCAGTGTTTATTAAGGCCCGTATCTCTCTCTGTGCTTCCTTAATGCTCCCTACAGAGCCTACACTGTCACTGGGCTCCTCAACACAGCTAAGCTCTCCCTTCTTCAATCAACGCTAGGGCCCTCTTGGGCTTCAAAGGTCAAGGGCTCTCAGCCTCCTGACCGCTTGTTGTATGAGGCTGGCGAGAATTCAACTGGGATGGAAGCGAGGGAGAGAAGGAAGAGGGGCGAGCGGTGAAGGAAAATTAAGGACCCCTAGTAAATGGATATGTCAGACTGGGAGCCTATGGTCAAGGGAGTTGCTTGGTAGGCCCGTGTAGAAGGCCTGCCAGTGGCACACACACACCACACACACACACAACATAGAAGAGAAAGAAGGCAAACGCCTCAAGATTAACCATCTCTAATCCAGATGGATCCTTCTCTCCACCCCCTCTTCTTCTCAGGCTGCCAGTCCTGAAGGGGTCTAACTCCTCGGAGCGGCAGAGAGAGGAGGCTTATCTCCAAAGCCACTGTAGCAACGCTGGATTCGCAGCACCCCAGTCCACTTAATTCACATCACCAGTCTCAGGGTGCTCTGTAGGGCACTAGGGAGGGAGGGAAAGGAAGGGGAGGGAGCGAAAGGAGGGAGCGTGAGAGAGAGGAATTGGAGGATGTAAGGGAAGGGTAAAGGAGCAAGGGGCGGAGGGAAGTGAGAAGGTAGTGAAGGATAGGAAAAGTTAGGAGGGAAGGGGATCGAGATGAAGGATAGGAAAAGGTAGTGAAGGATAGGAAAGTCAGGAGGGAAAGGGAGAGAGGTTTGGGGAGAATAGAGATGGAGTGAGGGGAGCTCAAGTGTTTAACACTGTCACTCAAGGCACTAAAAAGGTTGCGTAATTACTCGGCCACGTTCACATCAACATCCTTCCCATCCATATTGCCCTGGCTAGCCTTGCTTCTGAACCATTTCATAACCTTATCCACGTGTAGACAGAACTTGTATTTCAAATATGATCTCGTATTAAAAGTATTTATATTTAAACCTGTTACAATTTTTTCATTGTAAATTTCAATGTGAAGTCTGAGTCTTGTTTCAAAGGGCTCCGGAGTTTGACTTCGATCCGACGTTACCGCCCGGCAACATATTAGAGTTATTAGGCCCCATAAATGAAGAACATCCATGAATTTCTTAAATAATTAACGAAGAAGATCAAAGTCCTGATCCCGCTATGGAGTGCAGGCGAGCCGATTGGCTTGATGAAAATGAAGCAGAGAGTGAGTGAGCAAGAGAAACGAGAAGGGCAAAAGTGTGATAGAAAGAGAGATAGAGAGATGGGATAAGAGCATCCTCTCTGCTCCTACATATATGTAGCTCTTTTACAGTATCTAGACCTGGAAATGCCATGGGACTCATTTACAGCTAATTCATCGCAGCAGATCTCTTCTACCATGGAACACGTCCCACGGCCTCTGGAGTGTGTGGAATCGATCAGAACTCGATCTTCCTCCAGCGGTTTCTTCATATAACTCCACTCTGTGCTATGTTTATCATCAAAACTCTCATACTCCGATCCCTGGGGACTACTCAGACCAAAATGTAATGAGGACTGTAATGAGGACCAAACGTTAAAAAAAACGGAGCCCTATGGAAGCATTACTGTAAAGAAATCCTGTAGCTACAAGGGAGTGAATGACTTTCCTGGAAACAAATGCAGCTTTCACTAAATCCCTATTCAGTTTGTCCCTGCTGTGTTGTCCAGCAAGATCACCTACGCCTTGTCTGGATGGATCTGGTGTATGGCGGCCATATTGGTTATTTACTCAACTGCCCCTCATCACACATCGCATCCTGTCTGGTCTGCCTCCTGCTTTTAAGTAGGGGCGGTGCGTGGCAGCCGGAAGGAAGCGGGGAGGGGAGCGGCATATGGAGGGCCGCGGCCAGACCAGTACAAGACCTATGAACCTCTGCAATCTCACCCTGACTGTGCTTGGCTTTCCCAACTGCCTTTATGCTCTAGCGCCTGTCAGGGGTTTATAACTGTGACGTTTTTACCCAAGACAGACAGTCTGTCAGGGTTACTGTGACGTTTTTACCCAGACAGACAGTCTGTCAGGGGGTTTACTGTGATGGTTTTTACCCAAAACAGACAGTCCTGTCAGGGGTTTACTGTGACGTTTTTACCCGACAGACCAGTCTGTCAGGGGTTACTGTGACGTTTTTTTTAGCCCAGACAGATCAGTCTGTCAGGGGTTTTACTGTGACGTTTTTACCAGACAGACACGTCTGTCAGGGGGTTTACTGGACGTTTTACCAACGACAGTCTGTCAGGGGTTTTAACTGTGACGTTTTTACCCAGACAGACAGGGAAATAGTATTAATAATAAGGGTGACAAATGGAGGGGTAAAAAAGAGTAGAGAAAAGATAGAAGACAAAAAAAAAGGCTTTTCAGCAGTGCAGTGTGGTAAATCCCCGACAGCCTTGCCTGTCTGAGGAGCTCTCTGCTTCATTTCACAGGTAGGTGGGAAGATGCGATACGCTGTGTGGAGGAAGGTGTTCTAGTTTTCTTTCTCTGAGACAGAACGTCACTACCCAACTTTTGTAGTGGCTGGGTGAACTGATACGTTACATTTCCCCTCTGAGGAATTAGCTTTGGCTTCAATGCGTCCTTTGTGGAGATGGGTAGTGATCGAATACGGTGTGATGTGAAAATCTTTAAACGACGCTGACCAAAATATTAAAAAAACGCTGCAAACAATTTAACGATTTTACTGAGTTACAGGTTCATATAGGAAAATCTGTCAATTGAAATACAATTCTATGGATTCACATGACTGGAATACAGAAAATGCATTTGTTGGTCACAGATACCTTTAAACAAAAAAAGGTAGGGGCGTGGATCAGAAAAACTAGTCAGTACTAGTGTGAACCCACCATTTTGCCCTCATGCTGTTGATTGGTAGCCTGTGGAATGTTGGGTCCCACTCCTCTTCAAAATGCGGATATTAGTGGGAACTGGAACACGCTGGCCGTCCATGTCGATCGCAGTGCATCCAAATATGTTCAATGGTGACCATGTCTGGTGAGTATGCAGGCCATGGAAGAACTGTGGGGGGGGACATTTTCAGCTTCCAGAAATTGTGTACAGATCCTTGTGACAATGCGGGCCGAGCATTATCATGCTTGAAACGTGAGGTAAATGTTGGCAGACAATGGGCCCTCAGGATCTCCATTCACGGTATCTCTGCTATTCCAAAATGCCATCGATAAAAATGCAACTGTGTTAATTGTACGTAGCTTCTGCCCTGTCCCTTCCAAACTAACCCCACCGCCACAATGGGGCACACAATGTTGAGTCAGCAAAACCGTCGCACCACATGAGCATCTGCCCGGTACAGATGAACACTTCTCAACCCACCCGCGTGCCAGTGGCCATCGAAGGTGAGCATTTGCCAAACTGAGGTCGGTTACGACGCAAGAACTGCATGAGGGCTTCTTTGAGACAGTTTCTGACAGTTCTTCGTTGTGCAAAACCACAGTTTCTATCAGCCGTCCGGGTGGCCTGGCTTCTAAGATGATCGCTGCGCAGGTGAAGAAGCTCGATGGGAGGTCCTGAGCTGGCATGGTTAACATGGGGTCTGCGGTTGTGGTAGGCCGGGTTGGACGTACTACCAAATTCTCTAAACGATGTTGGCGGTGTTCTTATGGTAGAGAATGGAACATTGAGAATTCTCTGGCACAGCTTCTGGTGGACATTCCCTGCAGTCAGCATCACTTGGCACGCCCCTCAAAACATGATGACATCTGTGGCATTGTGGTCGTGTGACAAAACTGCACATTTTAGAGTGGCCTTTGAATGACCCCACACAAGGTGTGTAATGCATCATGCCGTTTAATTAGCTTCTTGATAATTCCACACCTTGTTAGGTGGATGGATTATCTTGGCAAAAGAGAATGCTCACTAACAGGTATGTAAACAAATGTGTGTACAAAATATCGTGTCTCCTTTGTGTTTACCATGGTTAATGATGTCCACTGCCTTTAGTGATTTTGAGGGGAGGGGGGCATTGCCTTACCTTGTTTGGGTTGACGTCCTGGGGTTGGTGTCCGGAGTGTGGGTCCGGGGCGAAATGTTTCGTCGCTGTTAACCGGTGATGAGGGGGGTGAGGCGGATGGGAACTGCATGCGGACGGTTGTACCACCGAACCTTATTGGACTGGAATGGAGAAGGGAAGAGAGAAGGAGGAACCATGAGAGAGGCAGAACACATTAAACAAGGGCACTACATTACCTGTCCTCAGTTTCAGTTAGCAGGTAGCCTTTACAGAGTTTTCAGCGGCTAAATCAAGTCCCGGCCCTCTTCTCCATATAAGGGTACGGCAGCTTGGTGATTTGGTGGTGCCCACACACACACACACACACACACACACACAACCCACACACCACACACAACACACACACACACACACACACACACACACACACACACACACACACACACATACACACACACACACAAACACCCACACACACACACACAACACACACACACACACACACACACAGAAAAAGGAGCTGGTGAGATGAAAGGGGTGGTGCAGTCAACAATTTTTTCTGTTTTTTAACTTATATTTCCACACCATTAGGTCGAATAAGAACTCTGAAATTGTGAAAATGCCCTTTAGTGTAAGAGGATTTTGAGAGAAAAAACCCCCTGGAATCTCAGCTGTTTCAGGTCGGTCATGGAGTTTCCTGGCCCCACGGCATGACATCACATCTGATCTGATTATTTGACCAATTGACCAGTAATCTTTATTTGCATATGTATCCTCCTACTTTTGAAGGGTAACTGTGGGTAGGCTCTAGAGTCCCTCTAAACGATCTTATCCGCAATCAGGGTTTGTGTATGTAAATATATTTTAATATGTATCAACAACGCCCACACTCGATCCAGAGATTTTTCATGAATAAACAGTGATTTATTAGACATATGTGATGCTAAAAATAATATTAAAAAAAGAACTGCATGGGGGCTTTATGGCAAGTAAAAATAAACACCTTCCCGCAAGGGAGGTCCTCAATGTACTCCCCTTCCAGCCCTTTCCTACCACACCTTCAAACACCTTGGTTTCCGCATTGGCCAGTGCGTACTGGCCCTATTTCCTGCCTAAGGGCAAGGGGGTTGGAATAAGAAGGGGGGAGAAAGTGAAAGAGAAAGCCCCCCACAAGGTAGAGTTAGAGCAGAGGTCTTAGCAGTGAGATCAAGGCAGTCATTAGCCGGTGAATAAGAGGAGTTATTCAGAGCCCGCAAGCCGGGAAAGGAGGAGAGAAGGAGGCGATGAGCGGAATGGAGGAGGGGTGATGGAGAGAGAAAAAGATAGGGCAAGAGAAAGAGGGAAGGATGACAAGACATGGAAGGAGGACGAGAGAGAGAAAGAAACATGTTTCCATGCAATAAAGCCCTTGAATTGAAGAGAGAGTTTGAAAGAGAAGGACAAGAAAAGGGAAGGAGAGAGAGAAGAGAGAGAGGACGAGAGAGAGATCTCATAGAGGCTCTGCAGTAAAGAACAAAGGCAAGGGTTAATCACGTCAGCAGTGGTCTGGCCCACAGCACCCCATTCGCTACCACCCCCCACCACTTAGGCTGACTCACAGAGGGGCCTGCAACCCCCCACCACGCCCTCCAAACCCAGCCAGCCCCCCAGCCGCTTTACACGCTCCAACGCACTGAACACATGTACTGGCTTAGCCATGCTAATCTACTCTCACAATCAGAGCCCAGCACTGACCCTGGACCTGATGAACTTGTAAGTCAAAACAGCATTTCTAAAGGAATTACCGGCTTTGTCTCAAAAAAACGATCAATCTATTCCGGTTGTGTATAAGAATGATGGGGTATACGTCATGGCATGATATTTCAAAAATGGGCTATACGCTTGATCTGAACAGTCATCCATCACCCATCCACACATTTTGACTACAGTCCCAATCTTTCCCACATATAACACATGCTATCCCTAACAACAAACAAACAAGCATACATACATCCAATATAAATTAATATAAATTATATATATATAACAATACAGTTTGAAGTCGGAAGTTTACATACACTTTAGGTGGAGCCATTAACAACTCGTTTTTCAACACTCCACACAAATTTCTTGTTAACAAACTATAGTTTTGGCAAGTCGGGTTAGGACATCTACTTTGTGATGACAAAGTCATTTTTCCAACATTGTTTACAGACAGATTATTTCCAATTATAATTTCACTGTATCACAACTCCAGTGGTTAGACGGTTTACATACAACTAAGTTGACTGTGGCCTTTTAAACACCTTGGAAAAATTCCTGAAAATTATGTCAGCTTAGAAGCTTCTGATAGGCTAATTGGACAATCATTTGAGTCAATTGGAGGTGTACCTGTGGATGTAATTTCAGGCCTACCTTTCAAACTCAGTGTCTTCTTTGCTTGAACTCATGGGCAAATCTAAAGAAATCAGCCAAGACCTCAGAAAAACAATTGTAGAACTCCACAAGTCTGGTTCATCCTGTGGGAAGCAATTTCCAAACACCTGAACGGTACACGTTCATTCTGTACCAACCATAGTAGGGCAAGTTTAAACACCATCGACCAAGCAAGCCATCATACCTGTTGCAGGAAGGAGATGCCGTTCTGTCTCCTAGAGATGACGTACTTTGGGTGGCGAAAGTGCAAATCAATCCCAGAACAACAGCAAAGGACGCTTTGTGAAGATGCTGGAGAAACAGGTACAAAACGTATCTACAGTAAACGAGTCCTATAGACATAACCTGAAAGGCCGCTCAGGCAAGAAAGAAGCCACGCTCCAAAACCACATAAAAAAGCCGACTATTACGGTTTGCACTGCACATGGGAACAAAGATCGTAACTTTTTGGAGAAACGTCCTCTGATGAAACAAAAATAGACCTGTTTGGGCCATAATGACATTGTATGTTTGGAGAAAAAAAGGGGAGGCTTGCTAAGCCGAAGAACACCATCCCACCGTGAAGCACGAGCGGTGGCAGCATCATGTTGTGGGGGTGCTTTGGCTTGCAGGAGGGTCTGGGCACTTCACAAAATAGATGGCATCATGAGGATGGCAAATTCTGTGGCTATATTGAAGCACATCGTCAAGACTAGTCAGGAAAGTTAAAGCTTGGTTGCAAATTGAGTCTCCAAATGGAAATGACCCAAGCATACTCCCAAAGTTGTGCAAAATGGCTTAAGGACAACAAAGTCAAGGTATTTGGAGTGGCCATCAACACAGCAGCTGATCTCTATCCTATAGAAAATGTCTGGGCAGACCTGAAAAAGCGTGTGTGAGCATAAGGAGGCCTACAAACCTGATTCAGTTACAACCAGCTTGCAGGAGGAATGGACAAAATTCACCCAACTTATTTGTGGGACGCTTGTGGAAAGGCTAACCCGACACATTTGACAAGTTAAACAATTTAAAGGCAAATGCCCTACCAAATACTAATTGAGTGGATTTAAACTTCTGAACCCAACTGGGATTTTGTGAATGAAAGAAATAAAAGCTTGAAAGAAATAATTCTCTCTAATCTTCTGACAATTCCAACATTCTAAAATAAAGTGGTGATCCTAACTGACTAGACAGAGCACATTTTTACTAGGATCAGGAATTGATGAAAAACTGAGTTTAAATGTATTTTGGCTTAAGGTGTATGTAACTCCGAACTTCAACTGTATATATATAAATAATATATAAATAAAAACACCACTAGGCTGATTTATTGGCTTGAATTTGCAGGAGGAGATTTCGTGCTAAGGTGACATTTCTCAGCATGCTATTTGTGGCAAGGCTACATCTCCCCCTGATTTCCTGTGTTGCCGGGACCAGGACCCCTCACAGACCGGCACGGGAACTAACCACCTCTCCCCTACCCCTCTGGAATGGTCCTAACCAGGGGTTTTTAGCAGTAGGGTGAGGTGGATCTCAGCTATGCACACCTTACTAAAAGGGCCTTCATGCCATGTCAGATTCGGAGCCTGGTTAAGCATCAAGACCCCCAGGTCTCCAGCCCTCTCTCTCTCTCAACACACACACCAACACACACACACACACACACACACACACACACACACCCACACACAACCACAGCACACACACAACAACACCACACACACACAACACACACACACACACCACACACAACAACCACACACACACCAACACCAAGCATACAAAATAATAATGTACGCTGTGCTGACCCCTCTTACGTAATGTTGGATCCTGCTCAAAATAGTCCAACATTTTCAGGACTCAATTTGCATAGTAATGAAAAACACCACAAAAAGGGCTTCCGATCAAAATAGAGTGAGCATCAACTACAAAAAATTATCTCAAATCCAACTTCAAACAAAATTAGCTCACTCATAGCAACTAATTAGTCCTACCCTGGCTCTAAGTCCTGACTTCAAGCCCAGGAGAACCCAGGGTCAGCCAGGGTCAATGTTAGGGGATAACTGTGTGTTGGAAATAGCTTTAATTGCACTTTATCCCCCCCAGGATGAGTGACCGAAGGAGGATCCCAAATAAGGCCTGAATTGGGCTGAGCAGCCAGGGACATGCTGTACTAGCTGGGGCTAAATTAATGTCCATCCCCTCCCCTCTTCTCTTAATTGTTTACGTCCTTTCAAGCTCACATTTGCCTTCCCTGCCGGGAACGAGATAAGAACTGGATGGAGGTTTTCATTTAAGCTCTCCAGTCTTCGGGTTTCTCTTCTCCGACAGAGGGGAGAGAGTGAGGATGGAGAGAGAGAGGAGAGAGAGAGAGAGAGAGAGAGAGAGAGAGAAAGAGAGAGAGAGAGAAGAGAGAGAGAGAGAGAGGGAGAGAGGATCCTAAACCCATATAACTGAGACAATTTAACAAGCATGCAGTCATTGATGCCAGATACAACACAGAAACCCCGTGCACCACTTCCCCCTATATCTTCCAGCTTCAATCATGGCAGAAAAACCAACACGCCCCGTTGCGACGGACTCTCTGGACAGCCTGAGAAAGCGAGGAGCTTTCGAAATGCCCTTGCCTCCACCCATATTGGAGAAGACGCTCTTTTGTGCTCAACTCGCAGTTGGCAAGCTTGTCACAGCCCATTTCTCTCAACTTCTTAATAAACTGTGCCTCATTACATTGGTGTGCCGTCCTTAAGGCTAATCCACCAGGGGAAACCGGGGGCTTCTGTGACCGTCAACAGCGTTTTCTGAATCTAGGAGGCACATATGCATCCTCTACCTAAACCATAACTCTACTACAGCAGTACCAATCCTGTGGACTAACCATACGAACCACTATTAGCCACTAGCCAGTACCATCCTTAACAAACCATAGCCCACTTTAGCCACTAGCCAGTACCATCCTCTACTAAACAATAGCACCAGTATTAAGCCACAGCCAGCACCATCCTCTACCTAAACAATCGCCCACTATTTAGCACTAGCCAGTAAACCATCCTTTACTTAACAATAGCACCAGTATTAGCCCACTAAGCCAGTCACATCCTCTCCCTAAACAATAGCCCACTATTAGCCACTACCAGTACCATCCTCTACCTAAAACCAATAGCCCCTATTAGCACTAGCCAGCACCATCCTCTACCTAAACAAATACCAATTAGCCACTAGCCAGTACCATCCTCTCACCTAAACAATAGCACCAGTATTAGCCACTAGCCAGTACCGCATCGCTACCTAAACAAATAGCCCACTATTAGCCACTCAGCCAGTACATCCTCTTACCTACACCATACGCCCACTTATTAGCCTCTAGCCAGTACCCATCCTCTACCCATAAACAATAGCACAGTATTAGCCACTTATGCCAGCACCATCCTCTACTAATAATAGCCCACTATAGCCACTAGCCAGTACCATCCTTTACCTAAAACATAGCACGTATTTAGCCACTAGCCAGACATCCTCTACCTAGAACAATAGCCCACTATTAGCCACTAGCCAGTACATCCTGCTATCCTAAACCATAGCCATTACCTGCCACTAGCAGCCACCATCCCTACCTAACACAATAGCCCACTATTAGCCCACTAGCCAGTAACCATCCTCTACCTAACAATAGCATCCAGTATTAGCCACTAGCCCGTACCATCCTCTACCTAAACAATAGCACACTATTAGCACTAGCCAGTACCATCCTCCTACCTAAACAATCGCCCACTATTAGCCAATAGCCAGTACATCCTCTACCGTAACAAATAGCCCATCTATTAGCCACTACCAGTACCATCCTCTACCTAAACAATAGCCCACTATTCAGCCACTAGCCAGTAATCCTCTACTAAACCATAGCACTATTAGCACTAGCCAGTAACATCTCATACCCTAACAATAGCCATATTAGCCACTAGCCAAGTACCATCCTCTACCTAAAACATAGCCAACTATTAGCACTAGCCAGTACCATCCTCTACCTAACCATAGCCCACTATTAGCCAACTAGCCAGTCCATCCTCTACCTAAACAAATAGCCACTATAGCCAAGCCAGTACCATCCTCTACCTAAACAAATAGCTTCCACTCTTAGACACTAGCAGTACCATCCTCTAAACCCTAAACATAAGCCACTATTAGCCACTGCCAGTACGATCTCTACTAAACAATAGCCCACTTATTTAGCCACTAAAGCCACAAGTACCATCCTCTAACTAAAATAGCCCACTCTTAGGCCACTAGCAGTACATCCTCTACCTAGACAAATAGCCCCCTATTAGCCACTAGCGCAGTAACCATCCCTCTACCTAAACAATAGCCCATATTAGCCACTAGCCAGTACCATCCTCTACCTAAACAATAGCACCAGTATTAGCACTAGCTCAGCACCATCCTCTACCTAAACATAGCACCACTATTAGCCAATAGCCAGCACCATCTCTACTAAACCCATAGCCCACTAACCTGGCACCTAGCCAGTACGCAATCCTCTACCTAAACAATAGCCACTATTAGCCCCTAGCAGTACCATCCTCTAACTAAACCTCAGCCCACTACCTAGTCAGCACCAATCCTCTCCTAACTACCATAGCCCCACTACTAGCAGCACCATCCTCTACCTAAACTATAGCAGCCACCTACTAGCCAGCACCAATCCTCCTACCTAAACCATAGCCACTACCAAGCCACTAAGCCAGCACCATCCTCCATACCTAAACCATAGCACCAACTACTGCCGCACCATTCTCTACCTAAACCATAGCACACTAACTATAGTCAGCACCATCCTCTACCTAATTACCATAGCCCACTACTACGCCAGCCACCATACCCTCTAACTAAACCATAGCAACCACTACTCGCCAGCACCCCTCCTCTAAACTAAACCATAGCCCACTACTAGACAGCCCCATCCTCTAACTAAACCATAGCACCACTATTAGCAGCACCAATCCCTCTACCTTAAACCATAGCACCACTAACTTAGCCAGCACCATCCTCTAAACCTAACCATAGCCCATACCAGCCCACTAGCGCAGCACATCCTCACCTAAACATAGCACCACTACCTAAGCCACTCGCCGCATAGCACCATCCTCTACTAAACATACGCAAACCACTATAGAACAAGCACCATCCTCTACCTAACCATCAGCCCACTACTCTAGCCAGCAACCATCCTTCCTAAACCATAAGCCACCACTTACTAGGCAGCACCAATCCTCTACCTAAACCATAGCACCACCTACTAGCCAGCCCATCATCTACCTCACCATCAGCAACCACTACTAGCCAGCACAATCCTCCTAATAAACCATAGCACCACTACTAGCCCAGGCACCATCCTCTAACTAAACCATAGCCCACTACTACAGCACATCTCTAACTAAACGCATAGCACCACTACTAGCAGCACATCCTTCTACCTAAACCATAGCCCACTACTAGCCAGCACCATCCTCTACCTAAACCATAGCACCACTACAGCCAGCACCAATCCTCTAACTAAACCCTAGGCCCACTACTCACCCAGCAACCATCCTCTACTAACCATAGCCCACTACTAGCCGCACCATCGCTCTTACCTAAACTATAGCACCACTCCTAGCCAGCACCATCCTCTTAACTAAACAATAGCCCTACTAGACAGCACCATCCTCTAACTAAACCATAAGCAGACACTTATACCAGCACCATCCTCTACCTACCACCATAGCACCACTACTAGCGCAGCACCAATCCTCTAACCTAAACCATCAGCCACCTAACCAGCCACTAGCCAGCACATTCCTCTACCTAAACCATACGCACCACTACTAGCCACTAGCCCAGCACCAATACCTCTACCTAAACCATGAGCACCACTACTAGACAGCACCAATCCTCCTACCCTAAACATACCCACTACTAGCAGCCAACCATCCTTCTACCTAAACCAAGCAACACTACTAGCCAGCACCGATTCCTCTACCTAAACATAGCACACTACTCGCCAGACCATCATCTACCTAAAACCATAGCACCACTACTAGCCAGCACCATCCTCTAACTAAACCATAGCACCATACTAGCCAGCACACCTCTAACTAACCAAGCCCACTACTAGCCAGCACCATCCTCTACCTAAACCATATAGCACCACTACTAGCCAGCACCATCCTTAACTACACATAGCCCCACTACTAGCCAGCACCATCCTCTACTAAACCATAGCACCGACTACTAGCCAGCACATCCTCTAACTAACCATAGCCCACTACTACAGCACCAATCCTCTAACTAAACCATAGCCCATACTAGCCCAGCACCATCCTCTTAACCCAAACTATAGCACCACTACTAGCCAGCACATCCTCTACCTAAAACTTAGACACTACTAGTCCACGCACTACATCCTCTACCTAAACCCATAGCCCATTACTAGTCAGCCCATTCTAACTAAACCATAAGCCCATTACTAGTCAAGCACCATCCTCTACTAAAATCCAATAGCCCATTACTAGCCCAGCACCATCCTGCTAACTAAACATAGCCCACTACTAGCCAGCACCATCCTCTAACTAAACCATAAGACCACTACTAGCCATGCACCATCATCTCTACCTAAACTATAGACCCACTACTAGCCAGCACCAATCATCTACCTACTATAGCACACTACTAGCCAGCACCATCCTCTACCTAAACTATAGCACCACTACAGCCCAGCACAACTCTACAAACCATACGCACCACTACTAGCCAGCACCATCCTAACTAAACCATAGCACCACTACTAGCCAGCACATCCTGCTACCCACTAAACCATACGCACCACTCTAGCCAGCACCAATCTCTACCCTAACTATATGCAACCTACTAGCCAGCACCATCCTCTACCTAAACTATAGCACCAACTACTAGCCAGCACCATCCCTCTTACCTAAACTATAGCACCACTACTAGCCAGCCACCATCCCTCTACTACCTATAAGCACCACTACTAGCGCAGCACCATCCTCTAACTAAAGCGCATAGCACCACTACTAGCCAGAACCATCCTCTAACTACAATTCATAGCACCAAGAATGTATGTTTATACAGAATGCCAAAATAAAATCTAAAATTGTCACAATATTTATGACAGGGAGAGTTTTTGGGGGACTTGACTTGCACAAGGAGGAAGGGAAGGGGTAATTCTTGTTCCACCAGAAAAGAGAAGTCATTGGAGGTGACCGGCACAACTGAAGGAGCTGCCATTTTAAAACTTTAATGTTCAGTGGTTTCTTATGGAACTAGCCGCACCTTCCTTCCTTTAAACCATTCACTGCTTCATGCCAAAGTTTACAAAGAATTAAACAAAAATTTAAATACTTTTGTACTAAGCAGTTTAGAGGAAGTGGTTGACAGCCTCTGCACTTGGACCACGACGTGAGGGTCATGCAATGTCGCCGCGATTTGATCGCCCCTTCTTGTCCCCGTGACGATTGGCTCAAACTTGTGGCGGCAGCGGTCTTTTTAAGTCAGGGAAAGAAAATAGGCTTAAGGTTCTCTTTTCTATTCAATATTTCACAACACAGAGACAAGAGAGAGGGCACGGATTTGAATAAACGTTTTCCATTTGAGAATTTTATAACCGGCTTGGCCAGCCCTTTTCAAGCGGCCTCAGATGTGGTTTGAAAAGAAATTCATTAACGCCGGAACTGGAGCTGGCAGAGACGCCAACATGTTTTTCGAGAGGAAAACACTAAGCGCCAACACTTTGCCTTTGTCACAGAACAGGGAGGCTCAATGCCTTGGCGTGCTGCTCTGTGTGTGTGTGTGTGTGTTGTCCTGTGTGTTGTGTGTGTGGTGTGTGTGTGTGGTGTGGTGTGTGGTGTGTGTGGTGTGTGTGTGTGTGGTGTGGTGTGGTGTGTGTGTGTGTGTGTGTGTGTGTGTGTGTGTGTGTGTGTGAATGTAATGTTGTATAAACCTGCAAATGGATATACAGAAGTCCATCTTAATTTGATCAGTTTCTCATAGCAGGACATAATCCCTGCAGCAACAGGAAATGTGAATTATTAATGTGGAGTTATAATTAAATGGACCTTTTTGTAGGGATTGATACATTTTCAGTAAGGATAAATCAAGTTGACATTATAAAATGGGAAATAACTAACTTTTTAAAAGGACTTTTTAGCTTGAATCTGGTTCTGGAGGCAGCTCTGCAGTGGTCACTAGGGCCGACTACAGCCACAAAGTCCTAGCAATCTGATTTAACACCTAACCTTAAGCAACTGCTAACCCCTAATGCCTAACACTGATATTGCCACCCCTTCCCTTGCATCGTGTAAGCGTAGGTCGACAGTTGGCCAACACTGTCGTCAGTCCTCAGATAGGAAGGGATTCTCCACCCCCACCATCTTCTCCCTTCCCCTACTGCCGCTTGGCATCTCTTAACCCCCCCCCCCCCCCTTTAACCATTGCCCTTTTTTGGCTCCACTCAATTATCCCTCGTCTGCCGAGTGAGGGGGGAGGGGAAACGAAAAACGGGGAGGTTTAATAATCACTTCCCACTTCTGTAATTTATATGCAATGAGGACTCGCGTGCCTGTAGCTACCAATCAGTGTGTGTCGGAATCACGTTGCGGTGTTTCCACGCAACCCATCGAGGACGGAGAGCCTAAAGTAGCAGATTCCCATGATTCCCCATGCTTGCTAAATCCGCTGGCTGTAAAAAGCCCTTCCTCAGCTCCTCGCTGTTCTGTAATGCAAGCAGGGCCCTTTACCGGCCACACCGTGGAACTGCCACTGTTACTGATTGAGTCATGGTCACGTACTCTGGGAGAGAGAGAGAGAGAGGAGAGGAGAGAGAGAGAGAGAGAGCCATTATGTGACCTGTTGCCACAAGGGCAACCCAGTGAAGAACAAACACCATTGTAAATACACACAAGACGAGACGAAGACAGACAGAAACAGACAGAACAGACAGACAGACAGGACAGACAGACAGACAGACAGACAGACAGACCGAAGATCAAGAGGTATAACCACAAGACAACAGAATGTGTTGCGCACCCTCAGAGGGTCAGAAGAAACCGGAAGCATCCCGGTTTTCCAGGGGGAAAGCAGAGAAGAGGTGAAGCCTGAAAACCGGATGCTTCCGGTTTCGTCTGAGCCCGCTCAGGCCTTTCTTTTACGCCTGCTACGTTAGGTTAATGTTCTGGTTAGCTTGACGATTACTCTCTCTTGGGCCAGCTTCACACACATATTTCCCGGCTGCGTTATCCTGATGTCTGGATTGCTGCATCACCTGCTTGACCACCGTGAGCATTTTGGTCTGTGTTTCAGGCAGGACATGTTTGATGAAAGCTACCACAATCTGTCTATGATCAGTCAGCAACATACTAGCATGTAGAGGACAATCAATGTAAATACAATACAGTCAGAGGAAAATCACAGTGTATAACATACAGTACAAGAGGAAAATCACAGTGTACACATACAGTACAGAGTGAAAATCTCAGTGTATACATACAGTACAGAGGAAAATCAGCAGTGTAATACATACAGCACAGAGGAAAATCACAGTGTGTTACATACAGTCACAGAGGAAAATCACAGTGTATACATAACCAGGCACAGAGGAAAATCACAGTGTATACATACCGACAGAGGAAATCACAGTGTATACATACAGTACAGAGAGGAATATCACAGTGTATAACATACATAAACAGAGGAAAAATCACAGTGTATCATACAGGTACAGAGGGAAAATCACAGTCTATAACATACAGTACATGTATATCATGGAAAATCACAGTGTATACATACAGCACAGAGGAAAATCACGGGTGTATACATACAGTAACAGAGGAAAATCACAGTGTACACATACAGTACAGAGGAAAATCACAGTGTA
>NW_019944717.1:0-25144 GCF_002910315.2 Salvelinus sp. IW2-2015
GAGGAGAGAGAGAGACCACACACTCTCCTCCAGCTACTCCATACAAGAGGTCAGAGAGAGGAGAAGACCACACTACTCTCCACAGCCTACTCCATACCGAGAGGACGAGAGAGAGACCACACACTCTCCTCCAGCTACTCCATACAGAGGAGAGAGAGAGAGACCACACACTCTCCTCCAGTACTCCATAAAGAGAAGAGAGAGAAACACACTCTCCTCCAGGCTACTCATACAGAGGAGAGAGAGAACTACACTCTCCTCCAGCTACTCCATACAGAGAGAGAGAGAGAACACACTCTCCTCCAGCTACTCCTACAGAGGAGAGAGAGAGAACTACACACTCCTCCAGCTACTCCACAGAGAGACACACACTCCTCCAGCTACTCCATACAGAGAGACCAACACTCTCCTCCAGCTACTCCAGTACAGAGGAGAGAGAAGACCACACTCTCCTCCAGCTACTCCATACAGAGGAGAGAGAGACCACACACTCCTCCAGCTACTCCATACAGAGAGACCACACTCTCCTCAGCTACTCCATACAGAGGAGAGAGAGAGAGACCACACACTCCTCCAGCTACTCCATACAGAGGAGAAGAGAGAGACTACACACTCCTCCAGCTACTCCATACAGAGGAGAGAGAAGAGACTACACACTCCTCCAGCTACTCCATACAGAGGAGAGACAGAGACCACACACTCTCCTCCAGCTACTCCATACAGAGGAGAGAGAGAGACCACACATCTCCTCCAGCTACTCCATACAGAGCAGAGAGAAGAGAGACCACACACTCCTCCAGCTACTCCATACAGAGCAGAGAGAGAGAGACCACACTCTCCTCCAGCTACTCCATACAGAGCGAAGAGAGAGAGACCACACTCTCCTCCAGCTACTCCATACAGAGGAGAAGAGAGAGACTACACACTCCTCCAGCTACTCCATACAGAGGAGACAGAGAGACCACACACTCTCCTCCAGCTACTCCATACAGAGGAGAGAGAGAGACCACACTCTCCTCCAGCTACTCCATACAGAGGAGAGAGAGAGAGACCACACACTCCCTCCAGCTACTCCATACAGAGGAGAGAGAGAGAGACCACACACTCTCCTCCAGCTACTCCATACAGAGGAGACAGAGAGACCACACACTCTCCTCCAGCTACTCCATACAGAGGAGAGAGAGACCACACACACTCCTCCAGCTACTCCATACAGAGGAGAGAGAGAGACCACACACTCCTCCAGCTACTCCATACAGAGGAGACAGAGAGACCACACACTCTCCTCCAGCTACTCCATACAGAGGAGAGAGAGACCACACACACTCCTCCACTTACTCCATACAGAGGGAGAGAGAGAGACCACACACTCCTCCAGCTACTCCATACAGAGGAGAGAGAGAGAGACACACACTCTCCTCCAGCTACTCCATACAGAGGGAGAGAGAGAGAGACACACACTCTCCTCCAGCTACCCATACAGAGGAGAGAGAGAGAACCACACACGCTACTCCATACAGAGGAGAGAGAGAGACCACACACTCTCCTCCAGCTACTCATACAGAGGAGAGAGAGAGACCCACACTCCTCCAGCTACTCCATACAGAGGAGAGAGAGAGAGAGAGACCACACACACTCCTCCAGCTACTCCATACAGAGGAGAGAGTAGAGAGAGAGAGAGACCACACACTCCTCCAGCTACTCCATACAGAGGAGAGAGAGAGACCACACTCTCCTCCAGCTACTCCATACAGAGAGACCACACTCTCCTCCAGCTACTCCATACAGAGGAGAGAGAGAGAGACCACACACTCTCCTCCAGCTACTCCATACAGAGGAGAGAGACAGAGACCACACACTCTCCTCCAGCTGCTCCATACAGAGAGACCACACACTCTCCTCCAGCTACTCCATACAGAGGAGAGAGAGAGAGAGAGACCACACACACTCCTCCAGCTGCTCCATACAGAGGAGAGGGAGACCACACGAACACTCAGCCCAGCAGCGACACTACTTCCAGTTCATTGGCATTCAGGCCAGGCCTGGGTGGGCCTTAGGCCGACCGTAGACAGGCCAGACAGGCAGGCCACAGAAGCCAGCCAGCGGGTCCAGTAGCAGAGTGTCTTTGCCAGGCCAGTGCTGCTCTAACCAGGGTAGATCCAGCAACATGACCGTGGGGGTGATAGGGGTGAGGTCCAACATGTGTGGCCATCTGGCCCATGTCTGATTGGAGGATCAGGGGTTCTCTGGTTGGAGGGGGTGGGGGTTCTTGGGTACTTCAGGCTAGGTGATCCGTGTGTTTGATGGCGTGTGTGTTTGGTGTGTGAGTGTAAGCATGCGTGCGTAATTAAGTATGATAGAGTCAATCTAGCAAGGATTCCACTTCACTTTACTGTTATAGCCATAATGGATAGGACTGTTTTAATGTTTCAGACAGAAACGTTCAATATGTATCTACATGATTTTACGTGTAGAAAACATGTGTTTCTGGAACATTTCATGTGATCACATATTCACACGTGTGGTTTTGTTATTTTTTTAAATTTATTTTACCTTTTATTTAACTTGGCAAGTCAGTTAAGAAAAAAAGTATTATTTACAACGATGGCCGACACCGGCCAAACCCATGTTGCTTTACACATGTTGCTTTACATGTTGTCACATGTTATCACATTAACTTCACATAAGATCACGTGGTCACATAAAAACATGTGTTTTTGGGAACACTTCACATGTGATCAGGTGGAATTCATGTTTTTTCAGAAGGGCTATACTGTAAGACTTTACGTGTACCTTTAGTTTACACACACTTAAGTTGGAGTCAATAAAACTTGTTTTTCAACCATTCCACAAATTTCTTGTTAACAAACTATTGTTTTGGCAAGTCGGTTAGGACAAAATTCACCCAACTTATTGTGGGAAGTTTTTGGAAGGCTACCAGAAACGTTTGACCCAAGTTAAACAATTTAAAGGCAATGCTACCAAATACTAATTGAGTGTATGTAAACTTTTGACCCACTGGGAATGTTATAAAAGAAATAAAAGTTGAAATAAATCATTCTCTCCACTATTATTCTGACATTTCACATTCTTAAAATAAAGTGGTGATCCTAACTGACCTAAGACAGGGGATTTTTACTATGATTAAATGTCAGGAATTGTGAAAAACTGAGTTTAAATGTATTTGGCTAAGGTGTATGTAAACTTCCGACTTCAACCGTATGTATGATGGTAGTGTGTGACTATCGTTGCCTAAGCGAGTCGTCTGTCCATTTGAAGTAGTGATTCTACTTGTTCCCGGTCTGTGGGCGCGATGCCAGGATGCCCTAGCCTCTCTTCCTGGTGTGTTCTCTCTGTGGCGGGTATGAGAGGAGACTGGCATATGGTGGAGCAGCACCCTGAGATTGTTAATCAGCACGGTTCCATTAGATTCACCTCTAATAGGTCCTATCTGGTGAGTTTACAATGTGTAATGCATCACTCACATACACACGTAGAGGAGCTCACATGCACACACACACACACACACACACACACACACACCACAACACAACACAACCACCACACACCGACACACAATTACTAAAGAGCCAATTCTGTGAATGTGGACCTCTGCTTTTTCATGTAGGCCAGCCTGGCCAGGTCCAGCTGTAGTCCATTCATCACACCTTTCCTCTGGGCGGACCTCCTGAGTGGGGCCTAACCTTGGCCTCGGCTGCTGGGAAGGCAGCTAGTGCTAGGATGAGCCAAGTATTCCTGGCATGGCTGGCTCCAGGGAAGCAGGCTTGGAAACAGTACAGAGAGAAACATGTTGTGAGCCAAGCAGGTTTTGTATCAAGTTATTTTTTTCTTATGACTTTTTCCATTGATTACATATACTGTACAGTACCAGTCAAAAGTTTGGACACCTACTCATTCAAGGATTTTCTTTATTTTTACTATTTTCTACATTGTAGAGTAATAGTGGAGACATCAAACCTACGAAATAACACATATGAAATCATGTTGTAACCAAAAAAGTGATAAACAAATAAAAATGTATTTAATATTTTAATATTTTATATTCTTCAAAGTATTATATATATTTTTTATATCCCAATCATACAATATACTTGCAGTGATGCTGCTCAACAACTACACTACACCAGTCATCCTGTAACGGCTGTTGGTGGAAGAAGGTGAGAACCAAAGCGCAGCGTGGTACGTGTTCATGTTTGTTTATTGACACTGAACACTAAATACAAAAATAACAAAAGGGAATAACCGAAAGTCCTGAAAGGTGAAAAACACTAAACAGAAATCAACTACCCACAAACACAGGTGGGAACAGACTACCTAAGTATGGTTCCCAATCAGAGATAACGATTGACAGCTGTGTCTGATTGGGAACCATACCAGGCCAAACACATAGAAATACAACACACAGAACAAAACATAGAATGCCCACCCCAACTCACGCCCTGACCAACCAAAATAGAGACATAAAAAGGAACTCTAAGGTCTGGGTGTGACACATCCAACAGACTTCCATTCAGAGCAACACACAGAAGCAACCAGGGTCAACGCCCTGCTCAGGGGCACGTCGACGGATCTCCAGAAAACAAAAATGCAAAAAAAAAAAGGACATCAAGGACAACTAAAATCATAACAGCACTATTTTCGTGTGTGTGTGTGTCTGTATGTGTGTATTTGAATGAGAGTGTGTGTATATGCATGTGTGTATATGTTTATGTGTACAAACACCTGCACGGCATCAGCCTCAGGCAAACCGGCATTAGCTGTAAAAACACTGSCTCTCARTGTCATTCAAACTTACTTTTTATTATGTTTTTCTGGACTTTATTTGTTATACTTTATCTTTGACCATCATTCTATTTTCCAACAGTCTTGAAGGAGTTCCCACATATGCTGAGCACTTGTTGGCTGCTTTTCCTTCACTCTGCGGTCCGACTCATCTCAAACCATCTCAATTAGGTTGTGGTCGGGTGATTGTGGAAGCCAGGTCATCTGATGCAGCACTCCATCACTCTCCTTCTTGGTCAAATAGCCCTTACACAGTCTGGAGGTCTGTTTGGTCATTGTCCTGTTGAAAACAAATGATAGTGCCACTAAGCGTGAACCAGATGGGATTGCATATCGCTGCAGAATGCTGTGGTAGCCATGCTGGTTAAGTGTGCCTTGAATTCTAAATAAATGATAGACAGTGTCACCAACAAAGTGTCACCAACAAAGCTCCCCCACACCATCACACCTCCTGGGAACCACTTATGCGGAGATCATCCGTTCACCTGCTCTGCGTCTCACAAAGACACGGCAGTTGGAACCAAAAATCTAAAATTTGGACTCATCAGACCAAAGGACAGATTTCCACCAGTTTAATGTCTATTGCTCATGTTTCTTGGACCACACAAGTCTCTTCTTCTTATTGGTGTCCTTTAGTAGTGGTTTCTTTGCAGCAATTCGACCATGAAGGCCTGATTCAATCAGTCTCTTCTGAACAGTTGTCTTTCACTTGAACTCTGTGAAAAATTTATTTGGGCTCCAATTTCTGAGGCTGGTAACTCCAATGAACTTATCCTCTGCAGCAGAGGTAACTCTGGGTCTTTCTTTCCTGTGGCGGTCCTCATTAGAGCCAGTTTCATCACTGCGCTTGATGGTTTTTGCGACTTCACTTAAAGAAACTTTCAAAGTTCTGGGAATTTTCCAGATTGACTGAACTTCATGTCTTAAGGTAATGATGGACTGTCGTTTCTCTTTGCTTATTTGAGCTGTTCATGTCATAATATGGACTTGGTCTTTTACCAAGTAGGGCTATCTTTTGTAAACCACCCCTACCTTGTCACAACACAACTGATTGGCTCAAATGCATTAAGAAGGAAAGAAATTCCACAAATTAACTTCTAACAAGGCACACCTGTTAATTGAATGCATTCCAGGTGACTACCTCATGAAGCTGGTGGAGAGAATGCCAAGAGTGTGCAAAGTTGTTATCAAGGCGAAGGGTGGGTACTTTGAAGAATATAAAATAACAAATATATTTTGATATTTATAACACTTTTTTGGTTACTACATGATTCCGTATGTGTTATTTCATAGTTTTGATGTCTTCACTATTATTCTACAATGTAGAAAATAGTAAAAATAAAGAAAAACCCTTGACTGAGTAGGTGTGTCCAAACCTTTGACTGGTACTGTACATCAAGGGCTAAAATATGATCTTCAAAAGTCGCAGAGCTCTTCAGTAAGGCCATTCTACTGCCAATGTTTGTCTCTGGAGATTGCATGGCTGTGTGCTCAGATTTTATACACCTGTCAGCAACGGTGTGGCTGAAATAGCCAAATCCACTAATTTGAAGGGGTGTCCACAAACTTTTGTGTGTGTGTGTGTATATAGAGTGTATGATCTTAAAAAGTACTAGTAGGGTGTTCATTGTAAGGCATTTTTATTTTATTTTTTACTCTGTATGTCGTCGCCCACCCTCAGATTTCAGTCTCCCTTCACAGAGTAACTGAAACAGATATCATTAAGAAGGCTCATTGGACTCTGGTCAAAAGCAGTGCATTATGTTCTTATTATATATATATATATATATATATATGTATATATATTGATAAATATATTTATAGGGAATAGGGTGCCATTTGGGATACAACCCATGTCAGAATAGAACAAATTACTCACCCGCCACATTTATGCAGATCTTAGGATCTGGGGTTTGTTTTCCAAAAAAGTAGCCTATAAAAGATTGGTCTGATATGATACTTAAACATTTTATGTCGGGCATCTAAGATAATTGTAATGATCAAATAGATTGTATCGAATAACATTTACAGACTCGGTTTCAAAGAGTTAGAAGTCACTCACAAATCAAACAAACTTCTGGATTAAACACGAACACAAATTGAAAATGTGACCCTGTGACCTGTGACCAGATAAGCACTACAGTTTAGCACTGAGGTGGTCATCGACTCTCACGACCAATTGAAAACCACAACAAATAGAAATTCAATACCACTCTTCAGAACATTTTCCAATATCAATATCCCATCTTCCACTTTTTAATCAACATCGATTCCAGCTTATTAGCCATGCATGTAAGGAATAATTCCTTAGGAGTCTATAAAAAGTATATCATTAAACTCTTCTGATCAGCAACAATGAGGATCGAGGACCACACTGGTATACAACGAGCCATAACATGTCATCTGTGTGTGTGTGTTTTTGCCTGCGTGCATGCGTGTCCTTCTGGTATCTCTCTGTGGCTTATCTCCCTCCCTGAAAACACAGCGGTGTGTAAAATACCAAAAAAAATGTCAAACTGGCAAACGCAGCAGTGACTGTAGTGGAAGTGCTCCCCTATGAGGGGGACCTTTGATAAATCTGGCCCTTTCAGAGCACTGCTGTTTCTGTAATGGCATCCCACAGATTGTCTCAGTCAGACACCTGCCTGGCTGCCCTCCTGTTTTAAACATGGAGCAGCTCTGCTCTCCCACCAGACACTTAATGACACCCACGGGTAGGCTAACCCCTAAGAGGAGAGGTCTGCCTGTTACTGATGTTAGGTTCTTCTCTCACACATATACAGCACATAAGAACTTGCACACTGACATAGCCAGGCAGATCGCTCAAGAGTGATTTCGAAATTGGACATCTATCCATGTCCTGAGGATGTCAGGAAATGCCTCAAAAAACATCCACTAGGGGCAACAGTGAGCGCTATTACCATCAAGTAGTCTTGGGTTTTGTTGAGGCCGGAGGTGGTGGATGGGTGCAATCCCATGACAATGGATCATAAGGTTGTGTGTCTGATCCCAGTGGTGGACATTTATTTTTTATTTTTACGTTTTAACCCTATCCAAAACCTGAACCTTATAATGTGTCGTTTGGAACAACATTGAAATTTGACCATTTGAGAAATGTGGATAAACGTCAAATTTTGCAGTGAGTCTGTGAGAGCTTGTTGGACATAGCCACACACACACACATACTTTATCTCCTGGGCTTGGAGGTAAAGCAACGTTTTGATTCCACTCATCCAGCACAGCAACCTTCCACGATACCAGCCTAGCACAGGTTCTGGCACAACGCCATGTCTTCCGGCTTCACACACAGGCATTTACACGTACACACACACACATACATATATATATATATATATATATATATATATATATATATACACACACACACACAGCTCTGGAAAAAATTAAGAGACAACTGCAAAATTATCAGTTTCTCTGGTTTTACTATTTATAGGTATGTGTTTGGGTAAAATTATAATTGTTGTTTTTATTCTAGCTAGTGGGTGCGAGACACTGTGGCTTGTAGGCCTCTCCAGGTCTCGCACCCACTGTGAAATTTGGTGGAGGATCGGTGATGATCTGGGGGTGCTTCAGCAAGGCTGGAATCGGGCAGATTTGTCTTTGTGAAGGACGCATGAATCAAGCCACTTACAAGGTTGTCCTGAACTTGCTTCCTTCTGCTCTGACAATGTTCCCCAACTCTGAGAATTGGTTTTTCCAGCAGGACAATGCTCCATGCCACACAGCCAGATCAATCAAGGTGTGGATGGAGGACCACCAGATCAAGACCCTGTCATGGCCAGCCCAATCTCCAGACCTGAACCCCATTGAAAACCTCTGGAATGTGATCAAGAGGAAGATGGATGGTCACAAGCCATCAAACAAAGCCGAGCTGCTTGAATTTTTGTGCCAGGAATGGCATAAAGTCACCCAACATCAATGTGAAAGACTGGCGGAGAGCATATATATATATACAGTGAGGGAAAAAAGTATTTGATCCCCTGCTGATTTTGTACGTTTGCCCACTGACAAAGAAATTATCAGTCTATAATTTTAATGGTAGGTTTATTTGAACAGTGAGAGACAGACTAAGCAATCAAAAAGTAGATCAGAAAATATGCATGTGCAAAAATGTTAATAAATTGAATTTGCATTTAAATGAGGGAATAGTATTTGACCCTCTCAATCAGAAAGATTTCTGGCTCCCAGGTGTCTTTCATACAGGTACGAACGGAGATTAGGAGCACACTCTTAAAGCGCAGTGCTCCTAATCTCAGTTTCTACCTGTATAAAAGATACCTGTCACAGAAGCAATCATCAAATCAGTATTCAAACTCTCCACCATGGCCAAGACAAAGAGCTCTCAAGGATGTCAGGGACAAGATTGTAGACCTACACAAGGCTGGAATGGGCTACAAGACCATCGCCAAGCAGCTTGGTGAGAAGGTGACAACAGTTTCTGATTATTCGCAAATGGAAGAAACACAAAATAACTGTCAATCTCCCTCAGCTGGGGCTCATGCAGATCTCACCTCGGGAGTTGCAATGATCATGAGAACGGTGAGGAATCAGCCCAGAACTACACAGGAGGATCTTGTCAATGATCTCAAGGCAGCTGGACCTAGTCATCAAGAAAACAATTGGTAACACACTATGCCGTGAAGGACTGAAATCCTGCAGCGCCCGCAAGGTCCCCCTGCTCAGAAAGCACATATACATGCCCGTCTGAAGTTTGCCAATGAACATCTGAATGATTCAGAGGAAACTGGGTGAACGTGTTGTGGTCAGATGAGACCAAAATGGAGTTCTTTGGCATCACCCAACTTGCCGTGTTTGGAGGAGGAGGAATGCTGCCTATGACCCCAAGAAACCATCCCCCCGTCAAACATGGAGGTGGAAACATTATGCTTTGGGGGTGTTTTTCTGCTAAAGGGACAGGACAACTTCACCGCATCAAAGGGACGATGGACGGGGCATGTACCGACAAATCTTGGGTGAAAACCTCCTTCCCTCGCCAGGGTATTGAAAATGGGTCGTGGATGGGTATTCAGCATGACAATGACACAAACACACGGCCAAGGCAACAAAGGAGTGGCTCAAGAAGAAGCACATTAAGGTCCTGGAGTGGCCTAGCCAGTCTCCAGACCTTAACCATAGAAAATCTGTGGAGGGAGCTGAAGGTTCGAGTGCCAAACGTCAGCCTCGAAACCTTAATGACTTGAAGAGATCTGCAAAGAGGAGTGGGACAAAACCCCCTGAGTGTGTGCAAATGGTGCCAACTACAAGAAACGTCTGACCTCTGTATTGCCAACAAGGGTTTTGCCACCAAGTACTAAGTCATGTTTTGCAGAGGGGTCAAATACTTATTTCCCTCATTAAAATGCAATCAATTCATAACATTTTTGACATGCGTTTTTCTGGATTTTTTTGTTGTATTCTGTCTCTCACTGTTCAAATAAACCTACCATTAAATTATAGACTGATCATTTCTTTGTCAGTGGGCAAACGTACAAATCAGCAGGGGATCAAATACTTTTTCCCTCACTGTATATATATACTGCCGTTCAAAAGTTTGGGGTCCATAGAAATGTCCTTTTCCATGAAAACATATATGAAATGAATTGCAAAATGAATAGGAAATGTAGTCAAGACGTTGACAAGGTTATAATAATGATTTTTTTATTGAAATAATAATTGTGTCCTTCAAACTTTGCTTTCGTCAAAGATCCTTCATTTGCAGCAATTACAGCCTTGCAGACCTTTGGCATTCTAGTTGTCAATTTGTTGGAGATAATCTGAAGAGATTTCACCCCATGCTTCCTGAAGCACCTCCCACAAGTTGGATTGGCTGATGCGCACTCTTACGACTAATGCGGTCAAGCTGCTCCACAACAGCTCAATAGAGTTGAGATCCGGTGACTGCTGGCCACTCCATTATAGACAGAATACCAGTTGACTGCTTCTTCCTAATATAGTTCTTGCATAGTTTGGAGCTGTGCTTTGTGCCATTGTTGAGAAATTGGAAATTGGCTCCAATTAAGCGCCGTCCACAGGGAATTTTACCCTTTACAAATCTCACACTTTACCAACCAAAGCACCCCCAGACCATCACTTTGCTCCACCATGCTTGACAGATGGCGTCAAGCACTCCTCCAGCATCTACATCTGCGTCTCACGAATGTTCTTCTTTGTGATCCGAACACCTAAAACTTAGATTCGTCTGTCCATAACACTTTTTTCCAATCTTCCTCTGTCCAGTGTCTGTGTTCTTTTGCCATCTTAATCTTTTATTTTTATTGGCCAGTCTCTGAGATATGACTTTTTCTTTGCAACTCTGCCTGAGATGCCGGCATCCAGGAGTTGCCTCTTCATTGTTGACGTTGAGACTGGTGTTTTGCGGGTACTATTTAACCTCTCTGGATATTTCGGGACGGTTAGGTCCCACCTCGCCAACAGCCAGTGAAATTGCAGGCGCGCTAATATTCGACAAGCACAGAAATGCCATCATAAAATTCTGAACAGAATAAATATTTTTACAAAACCATTTGGGTAATATAAGCTTGTGTAAATCCAGCAACAGTGTCCGATTTCAAAAAGGCTTTACGACAAAAGCACACCAAACGATTATGTTAGGTCAGCACCTAGTCACAGAAAAACACAGCCATTTTTCCAGCCAAAGAAGTCACAAAAAGCAGAAATAGAGATAAAATGAATCACTAACCTTTGATGATCTTCATCAGATGACACTCATAGGACTTCATGTTAAACAATACATGTATGTTTTGTTCGATAAATCTCAGTTTACATTGGCGCGTTATGCTCAGTAGTTCCAAAAAATCCGGTGATTTTGCAGAGAGCCACATCAATTTACAGAAATACTCATAATAAACATTTCTAAAAGATACAAGTGTTATGCATGAACTTTTAGATCCACTTCTCCTTAATGCAACCGATGTGTCAGATTTCAAAAAAAGTTTACGGAAAAAGCACACCATGCAATAATCTGAGTATGCAAAAACAAGCCATACAGATACCCGCCATGTTGTGGAGTCAACAGAAGTCAGAAATAGCATTATAAATATTCACTTACCTTTGATGATCTTCATCAGAATGCACTCCCAGGAATCCCAGTTCCACAATAAATGTTTGTTTTGTTCGATAAAGTCCATCATTTATGTCCAAATACCTCCTTTTCGTTCGCGCGTTTAGTACACAATCCAAACTCAGGGGGCGCGGGCAAGTCCAGGCAAAAGTTCAGACGAAAAGTCATATTACAGTTCGTAGAAACATGTCAAACGAAGTATAGAATCAATCTTTAGGATGTTTTTATCATAAATCTTCAATAATGTTTCAACCGGAGAATTCCTTTGTCTGCAGAAATGCAATAGAACACAGCTAACTCTCACGGGAGCGTGCGAGACTGAGCTCATGGCACTCTGCCAGACCCCTGACTCAAACAGCTCTCATTCCCCCCTCCTTCACAGTAGAAGCATCAAACAAGGTTCTAAAGACTGTTGACATCTAGTGGAAGCCTTAGGAAGTGCAATATGACCCCATAGACACTATATTTGATAGGCAATGACTTGAAAAACTACAAACCTCAGATTTCCCACTTCCTCCTGGTTGGAATATTTCTCAGGTTTTTGCCTGCCATATGAGTTCTGTTATACTCACAGACATCATTCAAACAGTTTTAGAAACTTCAGATTGTTTTCTATCCAAGTCTAATTATATGCATATTCCAGCTTTTAGGCCTGAGTAGCAGGCAGTTTACTCTGGGCACCTTTTTATCCAAGCTACTCAATACTGCCCCCCAGTCCCAAAGAAGTTAATGAAGCTGCCAGTTGAGGACTTGTGAGGCATCTGTTTCTCAAACTAGACACCCTAATGTCCTTGTTCTCTTGCTCAGTTGTGCATCGGGGCCTCCCACTTCTCTTTCTATTCTGGTTAGAGCCAGTTTGCGCTGTTCAGTGAAGGGAGTAGTACACAGCGTTGTACGAGATCTTCAGTTTCTTGGCAATTTCTCGCATGGAATAGCCTTAGTTTCTCAGAACAAGAATAGACTGACGAGTTTCAGAAGATTGTTCTTTGTTTCTGGCCATTTTTAGCCTGTAATCAAACCCACAAATGCTGATGCTCCAGATACTCAACTAGTCTAAAGAAGGCCCGTTTTATTGCTTTTTTAATCAGAACAACAGTTTTCAGCTGTGCTAACATAATTGCAAAAGGTTTTTCTAATGATCAATTAGCCTTTTAAAATGATAAACTTGGATTAGCTAACACAATGTGGCATTGGAACACTGGCGTGATGGTTGCTGATAATGGGCCTCTGTACGCCTATGTAGATATTCCATTTTTAAAAATCTGCAGTTTCCAGGTACAATAGTCATTTACAACATTAACAAATGTCTACACTGTATTTCTGATAAATGTTATGTTATTTTAAATGGACAAAAAAAAGTGCTTTTCTTTCAGAAACAAGGACATTTCTAAGTGAAATAGTAGTGTATACACTACATGACCAAAAGTATGTAGACACCTACTCCTCGAACATCTCATTCTAAAATCATGGCTATTAATATGGAGTTGGTCCCTCCCTTTGCTGCTATAACAGCCTCCACTCTTCTATAACAGCCTCCACTCTTCTATAACAGCCTCCACTCTTCTATAACAGCCTCCACTCTTCTGGGAAGGCTTTCTACTAGATGTTGGAACATGCTGCGGGGATTTGCCTCCATTCAGTCACGAGCATTAGTGAGGTCGGGCGCTGATGCTGGGCGATTAGGCCTGGCTCGCAGTCGGCGTTCCAATTCATCCCAAAGGTGTTCAATGGGATTGAGGTCAGGGCTCTGTGCAGGCATGTCAAGTCCTTCCACACCGATCTCAACAAACCATTTCTGTATGGACCTCGCTTTGTGTATGGGCGCATTGTCATGCTGAAACAGGAAAGGTTCTTTCCCAAACTGTTGCCACAAAGTTGGAAGCACAGAATCGTCATGAATGTCATTTTATGCTGTAGCGTTAAGATTTCCCTTCACTAGAACTAAGGGGCCTAGCACGAACCATGAAAAACAGCCCCAGATCATTAATCCTCCTCCACCAAACTATGCATTGGGGCAGGTAGCGTTCTCCTGGCATCCGCCAAACCCACATTTGTCCGTCGGACTGCCAAACGGTGAGGCAGGATACATCACTCCAGCCAACGCTTGGCATTGCGCATGGTGATCTTAGGCTTTTGTGTTCGGCCATGGAAACCCATTTCACGAAGCTCCCAACGAACAGTTATTGTGCGGACTTTGGTTCGAGAGGCAGGTTGGAACTCGGTAGTGAGTGTTGCAACCGAGGACAGATGATTTGTGCTACGCGGTTCAGCACTCGGCGGTCCCGTTCTGTGAGCTTGTGTGGCTTACCAATCGCGGCTGAGCCGTTGTTTCTCCTAGATGTTTCCACTTCATAATAACAACACTTACAGTTGAACGGGGTGGCAGGGCAGAAATGTGATGAACTGACTTATTGTAAAGGTGGCATCCTACGACGGTGCCACGTTGAAAGTCACTGAGCTCTTCGGTAAGGCCATTCTACTGCCAATGTTTGTCCATGGAGATTGCATGGCTGTGTGTTCGATTTTATAAACCAGTCAGCAACGTGTGTGGCTGAAATAGCCGAGTCCACTAGTTTGAAGAGGTGTCCAGATACTTTTGTATATGTAGTGTGTCTGTGTCTGTGTCGTCTGTGTGTGTGTGTATGTATGTGTGTGAGGGTGTGTGTGTATGTATGTGTGTGTGTGTGTGTGTGTGTGTGTGTGTGTGTGTGTGTGTGTGTGTGTGTGTGTGTGTGTGTGTGTGTGTGTGTGTGTGTGTGTGTGGTGTACACACACACACACACAGACGACACAGAACAGACACAACTACATATACAAAAGTATATATATATAATATATATATATATATATATATATATATATATATATATATATATATATGGGGGTCTTGAATTCAGACAATTTCCTCAAAGCCCTCTAACCAAAACCTAGGACGACCTTTTACACAAAGGTTATGGCCAATTCTTCACTTAATTTATCTTAGCAGGCAAAACTTGTCAAAACAAGTTCAAATAACATCATATTGACGTCATATCAACCAGTTTGACCCATGGGATCATTCTATTCTCAAAATTGACTAGATGTTGTGTTTGTGAGCTAGCTAGATGAGCTCTCTGATTATGTACCTGTATGTCAGATTATATTATGGAATTCAAACCTATATGTGAACTGTTGCAGAAGTCTTCTCATCAGGATTCCCCCAAAAAAGGAGACATGCAAAGAAAAGGTCAGAGGAGCGGAAAGAAGCTCCGACATCATGATGCATACAGATAGCTTACCATATGCGTCAGAGGCAGAGCTGCGGCGCAGGAGCCCAAAGCAGGGGAGTCGGCGGCCAGCCGCAACGTGTGTGTGTGTGTGTGCGTGCATGCGTGTGTGGGTATTTGTGTGTGCGTCCGTGTGTGTGTGTGTGTGTCCATGGAGTGACAGCAACAGAGACAGAGAGACGAGGATCAAGCGGAACTCTCAGAGACTTACTGATAGTGACAGATGGATGGAAGGGAGGAAGGAATGGGCTGGGGGGGGCAGAGGAACAGGAATGGGCTGGGGGGGGCAGAGGAACAGGCATGGGCTGGGGGAGGCAGAGGAACAGGCAATCTGAAGTCAGTAACTCCCAGAGGTGAACAGTCCGTCTGCAACAGGAATACCGATGGTTTCCCTATTCCCAGATCAGAACTAAAGGAACAGCGGTTTTTCAAAGATCACTGACTGAGGCTGCATCTGAAATGGCACCCTATCCTCTAGTGCACTCCTTCTGACTAGGGTCCATAGGGATCTGGTCAAACGCAGTGCACTCTATATGGAACAGGGTGCCATTTGGGATTGAGTTTTAATAAGGGGTATAGCCAGTAGCGTGCCGTGGGCCTGGCGCCTGGGCCTTCAGTGAGGTACTACACAGTCCCACCCGAATTAATCCACCTGTTATTACCATCATTTAGATGCCATGGCTCTAGACACTATACATTTAGACAGAAACGCAGTATAACCAGGCGTTGCGTCACCTTGAAATTGACATTTTTTTCAGAGAATTGCAGGGGAAGAGTACAATACAGTACAGTTCAACTAATAGGCAAGAACATAGTCGAGTGCAACAGAGTTATATTAATATTCTTCTTCTATCCATTTCTGGTCCACAAACTTTGAGCTTTAAGTCCCCCCAAAAATAAATACAGTGTGTTCACTAAACAGCGCATTGTCGCACCCAAAGCAGTTTCAACCGTGCAATGATAAAAGACACATAACTATTCACTGAAAATAAAGAAAACAATAATTTGCAACATAGGCTATTTGCCATTTTATTTTGTTAATATATGGCTAATATATTACGAAATAAAATGCGAACACATACACATTTAATAAAAAATAACATGCATTGTATGCCTACTCACCAAAGACTGGTTATTAGACAGTTGCGTGCGCTTAGGGGATCGTGAGAAAAATGCTGCAAGGCCATTGAGGTTGGCAAAGAAGACCTTGCATTCTTTAAGCTTTGAGGCTCCTTGAGTCAGTACTAAATTTAGTCGATGTGGCATAGCAGTGAATGAATAAGGCCATCGTGCCCTCTCCTTAACTTTAGCCTGCACCCCATTGAGTCCAGATGCCATGACTGCTGCGCCATCAAAACACCTGTGCACAACTTTATCCAGACTACATTCATTTTCCTCCAAGAAACGGAAAATAAGAGCGGCAATGTCATCAGCTCGCTTGCCGCTTGTCACATCTTCAAACCGGTAAATCGCTCCTTGACTCCCGTGTCCGTCACATAACGCAGGACGAGTGAGAGCTGTAGCTCCACTCTGGTGTCCCCAAACGTTTTCAAAAGCACCATTGCTTGTAAGTGCCCAGGCGTACTTTGGTGTCTCGTTGCTGCCTTGGTTAGACAACTCAAGTTTGCAAAGCCAGTGTGGCTCCAAACACCAAATCGATCACTTGCAAATAATAGGCATTCCCAGCAGTACAGTTTGCAGTGCTTCTCGGAGCCTGTGAGCCTTGACAGCGTTCATAGTTGAAACTTTGAAAGTGGCGAACGAACAAACCCCTTCCCGCCTGTGACAGGCTTTGTGGCGTCGGGCGATCTCTCTTCAATGTCTAACTTTTCTTGAAAAGTTCGTCTTGAGAATGGCGTTATAATTATATCCTCGACCAAATCGATATCTTCTCCTCCTTCCGCCATTGTGGGTTCAAAAAACAGTTTAGGTAGTACGCGAATTAATTCGTTTATCAAATTCAGTTTCCTAGATCTGCATAGACCTGCCCATAGGACCTGCCTCTCAATATTGGTAATCCAATCAAAAGACGTGGACGGCCTACGCCTGCTAGCTGCTCCTGTGTAACACGGAGCCAGCCAGCAGGCGTACAATAGCCAACTCTAAAGCTGATTGGTTGACACAAAATTGTAATTTCCATTCACTTTAAGCTACAAGCGCCTGCACTGTTGATTCTGAAGGCCTAAGAGCAGATTTTAGACCCCTGGCAACACATGATGGCTGAATATGATTGGATAAAAGATCTAACATAAAGACCAGCCCTCAAATCTCAACCTGGGCTGGAAGCAGTGCAACCAAGAGGAAGCTATGAAATGAAGAGTATAACTCTTACTCTGGGAATAATTTAATACATATTTGTGGGAAAATATATTTAAAAAAAAATTTATATTCTGATGATGTTTAGGCCAGCAGAGAAGGCCTTGCAGCCCTGACGGCCCACCACTGGGTATAGCATAGTTACTTCCTGGATATCAGAATAATCCAAATCATTTAATTCACAGCATGTGTGACCTTCCAGACTAACTGTGCAGATGCAGAGGTATCAAGAAGCATGGAGGCAAAGCCACTTTAGTCGACCTCCGCCAGTACCCGGCTCTTAACTTAGTCACTGTATGAGCCAGTACCACCTGGCACTCTACCCTGCACCCTACGGACTGCTGCCCTATGTACATAGTCATTGAACACTGGTCACTTTAATAATGTTTATGTACATTTTTATCATCTTCATATGTATGTAATGTATTCTAGTCAAGGCTCATCCTATATAACTACTGCTGTACACACCTTTTCTATTGATTATACTGTCCATACTGTCTACACACCATCATATACATATATATTCTGGACTCTGACGTTGTTTGTTCTGAGGGATTTGTGTGTATTGCTAGGTATTACTGCACTGTTGAAGCTTGAAACACCAGTTTAGCTAGCTTTTACTGCACCGTTTGAAGCTAGAAACAAGCATTTTATGACTAGGCATTACTGCAACGTTGAAGCTAGAAACACAAGCATTTCGCGAGTATACTGCACTGTTGAAGCTAGAAACACAAGCATTTAGCTAGGCATTACTGCAAGCCGACGTTGAAGCTAGAAACACAAGCATTTAGCTAGGTTTTAGTGCACCGTTGAAGCTAGAAACACAGCATTTAGCTAGGCATTACTGCACCGTTGAAGCTAGAAACACAAGCATTTCGTAGGTTTTACTGCACTGTTGAAGCTAGAAACACAAGCATTTAGCTAGGTTTTACTGCACCGTTGAAGCTAGAAACAAGCATTTAGCTAGGCATTACTGCACCGTTGAAGCTAGAAACACAAGCATTTCGCTAGGTATTCCTGCACCGTTGAAGCTAGAAACACAAGCATTTAGCTAGGTTTTAGTGCACCGTTGAAGCTAGAAACACAAGCATTTAGCTAGGTTTTAGTGCACCGTTGAAGCTAGAAACACAAGCATTTAGCTAGGCATTACTGCACCGTTGAAGCTAGAAACACAAGCATTTAGCTAGGCTTTACTGCACCGTTGAAGCTAGAAACACAAGCATTTAGCTAGGTATTTCTGCACCGTTGAAGCTAGAAACACAAGCATTTCGCTGCACCTGTGATAACATCTGTACAATATGTGTACGCGACCAACAACATAGATCATGTAGCTGACTGTTTATTTAATTTAACTTTTGATTGAGATGTCAGAAGTGGTGGTGTTCCATGAGAGGTAATTATGGAATACTTTATAATTTAACATCCGTAAACATAGACATGACAATTTCGACACATACTCACCAGACACTCCTACTTGCTCATTAAAAAAAAAGCAATAACCACTACATTAGACAGCGTACCATAGGTTTCATTCCATTATAATGATATGGCACATGAGAAGTCACCTTCATGGTAACCAGTGTGTGTTCAGCCTGAGGCCAGTTAATAAGCTCTGCAACAAAAGGACGGTAAGAACAAACCCCACCATGCGATCATCACCATCACCTCAACCCTCTGAACCTGCCCTGCCTTGCCTGCCGGAGGGTTCTACAGGGTACAATACAATCTGACTGAGATTACATCCCCCAAGATTTATGTTTGAAGCTTTGACTGATATGAGACTGAAACAAGTCCTTTTGAGACGGACTTTGTCTTAATATGGACATCGTACAGATATGTCTGCAATAAGGAGATTTGTGATTGGTTACTCGTGAAAGGGATGGGGATCATAACACGTACTGTAACAAAACGTTTTTTACGTCATTTAGCAGACACTCTTATCCAGAGCAATTTACAGGCGCTATTAGGGGTAAGTGCCTTGCTCAAGGGCACATCAAATGAGCCTTGTCGGCTCGAGTATTCAAACCAGCAACCTTTCAGTTACTGGCCCAGCACTCTAACCACTAGACTACCTGCAGCTGCTATAACACTATACCCTCTTAAAAAGGGTTCCAAAAGGGCTGTCTGCAGAGAATTCCACCAATCCAATACAACAGCTCATTGCTGCTCTCTCTAGGAAGAGGGTGGAGGAACAAGCCAAGAGCATTATTACTAATGCCCTTCATAAGCCAAACATAGCATTTTACAGCTTTACACCCCCACTTATAAAATTAAAGTTTTGGAAGTGGTAGACTGGAGAGGACTGGAATTGCATGTTTTAATCATGACAGCTTAGCTATAATGCAGAGTACTACAAATTCCATCACAGCTCAATAAGGTTTGAAGGAAGTGTTGACAATCCGTGCACGTGGTGATGAGATGACGCAATGTTCCTGAGGAGAGAGATTCAACTGGATGTGTTTCTGAAGCCCACTCGGTTCGTTCTATTCTCCAGACATTTGGAACTAGAGTAAGAATCACACATCTTTGTGAATGGTAAGACATCAATACAGTCGATAAACATCAACACAGTTGTTAAACATAAATACAGTCGTTAAACATCAACACAGTTGATAAACATCAGCACAGTCATTAAACATCAACACAGTCGTTAAACATCAACACAGTCATTAAACATAAATACAGTCCTTAAACATCAACACAGTTGATAAACATCAGCACAGTCATTAAACATCAACACAGTCGTTAAACATCAACACAGTCATTAAACATAAATACAGTCCTTAAACATCAACACAGTCATTAAACACAAATACAGTCGTTAAACATCAACAAGGTCGTTATGAAGTGTGCATGTGCGTATTTGTTTATGCTCTTGCATGCGTATACGTGTGTGTGTGTGTGTATAAAGATGGGGTATTCCTATATCTCCAAACATGACATGTTGTTTTAACACAAAGACTGAGTGACAGGGCTCCAAATGTCACCATGAGAAGCAGTGAGGTAGCAGAGAGATTCTCACTCTACTCTGACCAGACACAGTCCAGATTCACATACTGTAGTCTCAGGACTGGGAGTCTCAGGCTCTGAACATTCTTGGATAGCATCCTAAATGGTATGCTGCTCCTACCAGGTGACGTGGAGAGGATCTGTGTCTGTACCACCTACTCTCACTACTGGTGTCCCTCAGGGCTTAGTTCTAGGCCCTCTCCTCTTCTCTCTATACACCAAGTCACTTGACTCCATTATATCCTCACATGGTGTCTCCTAACATTGCTATATGGATGACACGCAACTACTTTTCTCCTTCCCCTTCTGACACCCGGGTGGCGACATGCATCTTTTGGTGTCTGGCAGATATCTCAGCTTGGATGTCGGCCCACCACCTCCACCTCTACGAAACGGAGCTGCTCTTCTTTCCGTCTAAGGCCTGTCCGCTCCAAGACCTCTCCATTACGGTTGACAACTCCTAATCCAGGCCCTTGTTATCTCCTGTCTGCACTACTGCAACTCGCTGTTGGTTGGGCTCCCCGCTTGTGCCATCAAACCCCTGCTACTTATCCAGAACGCTGCAGCCCGCCTGGTGTTTAACTTTCCCAAATTCTCCCATATCACCCCGCTCATCCTCACACTCCACTGGCTGCTAGTTGAAGCTCGCATCTGCTACAAGACCATGGTGCTTGCCTACGGAGCAGCAAGAGGAACTGCCCCTCCCTACCTTCAGGCTCTGCTCAAACCCTACACCCCAAACCGAGTAGTTCTACGGGAGGGCAGCCCATTCCAAGCTCTTCTCTTTCCTGGCACCCCGGTAGTGGAACCAGCTTCCCCTGAAGCTAGGACAACAAATTAGCAATTTGTGAACCAACACTGGCACTTGACTCTTTCCCCCTTACTAGCTCTAACTTTGCTGATAGATACTTTATTGAGGAAACATGTATTTACTATGACTGTGATGTGTGGTTGTCCCTCCTAGCTGTTTAAAGATGAATGAACTAACTAACTGTAAGTCCCTCTGGATAAGAGTGTCTTCTAAAGGACTAAAATGTAAATGTAGTGTGACTGAAGGTGAATGAGGTAATGGATGTCTTATACAGCCACCGTGCCTTAGGAAATGGCTAGAGGGGCAACATTAGGCTACGTCTCAGAAATGGCACCCTATTCCCTATATAGTGCACTACTTTTGACCAGACCGCTATGGATCTTGGTCTAAATGTAGTGCACAATCTATAGGGAATAGGATGCCATTTCTGATGCACCCTATCTTGCCAAGGATCAGCACCTTGATCGTCAAGCCCTATGAAGTCACATTGCGCCACATTCAATCTCACACCCTGGGCCAGTAATTGAGAATGTCCTATCAGCGCAGCGTTAAATTACATATCTTTTTTTATTTTTTATTACGTTACCATATGGCATCGGACAGGAATTAATCCAACATCCATTTCCTGGGACTGATTTTCCGGATACTTACAAAGTTTTATCGGTTTTTAACCTTTTAATATAAATATCATACATAATAATGGTATAGAGACGATGCAGTAATTTGTATTAATCACCTCTCTAAGGGCATCTAACCAGGCTAACGTATAAAGCTATAACATCGTCCATGGTTCACCACTTTAATAGGCCTAGACATCACATGCCTCTTAGAGTGGCTAAAAGAGACAGCAGGAATGACACCGGGTCCTCTTTATGGCCTATATCATATCACTGCTCTTGTGTATCTGTCGCACTACATGACAGTGAACGGGTCATATCTATTAGAGGGTGTCCACCTCCACCGGGCAGAGTAGTGCTGCCTCAGCTCCTTATGAGGTCATGTAGGGAGACAGTGTGGCACCTTGTGTCATGTTAAATCTCTAAAGTTTTTCACCCAGAACCCAGATAGGAGGTGATAGCCGTTTGACGAGAGAGAGAGAGAGAGTTATTTAGTTATAAGTTAGTTATAGTTTCATTTTCTTTACATTTTTTATATTTATTACATTACATTCGACTATTGACTGTTACCATTTTATTGTTACTATTTTTATATTTAATTTTGTATTATTATTTACTGCCATTCTATATTATTATTTGTCATTGTTTATAATTGTATTACAATGTATATTGTATACATTGTTGCTTTGGCAATATTGACACAATGTTTTTCATGCCAATAAAGCAGCTTGAATTTGAATTTGAATTTGAGAGAGAGAAAGAGAGAGAGAGAGAGAGAGATGTGGAGTATACTGTGCATATGACTGTGCGTCATAACATTTTGGTAACACTTTACTTGACACCTAGCGTCATAACACATTATGACATGGTCATAACCGTATCATAGTATGTCATAATAGCTGACATAACTTGTCGTGACACATATTGTGTTATTTTATGGCTTGTTATGGCACCTGCATAAGAGTGTCAAAACCCACATTCAAATATGTTTTTTCCCTGCCAAGAAGTTTCCTTTTGTTTCTAAAATCCTTTGTTGTTGTTGTAATGAATTCTACAGTCATGTTTTTTTCATCATATGACACTGTCATGAAGCATTATGACCATCCTGTGTCACTTTACTTGGACTAAGAAAATATACTTTATGACACTGTCAGGAATCATTATGACCATCATAATCATATAAGCCAGATAAACCTATCAGGTACAGGCACTTATATCAGTCACCAGTCAAATAGAAGGTGTCTTGTCCTGATCCTGAAACCTGCTCCTGTATTCATCCCAGTCATCAGCATCAGAGCATTGGGGTAGGTACATGTCTGACATCAATGTGTACGCAACTACAATGATCATTTAATATGGTCAATTTCATAAAACGTTATATAACATAAACATACTGTCGACAAGTAGGCTATGGTGTAATGGAATGTTTTGCCTTATGTGGTATGTTTTGACACTCTTATATAGGTGTCATAACCAGCCATAAATTAACGCAATGTATTTTACAACAGGTGTAAATATTTTTGTCATGACAGTGTTATTTCCTTTGTTTTGTCTTTATTTAGTATGATCAGGGCGTGAGTTGGGGTGGGCAGTCTATGTTTGTATTTCTATGTTTTCCTATTTCTGTGTTTGGCCTGATATGGTTCTCAATCAGAGGCAGGTGTTTTGTGTTGTCTCTGATTGGGAACCATATTTAGCTAGCCTGTTTTGTGTTGGGTTTTGTGGGTGGTTGTCTTCAGTCTTCGTGTGTCTGCACCAGACAGAACTGTTTCGGTTTTTCACATTTGTTGTTTTTGTATTTTGAGTGTTCACTTTTATTAAACAAGATGAACAATTACCACGCTGCACATTGGTCCTCCGATCCTTCTAACTTCTCCTCCTCAGACGAGGAGGAAGACATCAATGTGGTGTAAATATTTGTGTCATGACAGTGTTATGACCATATTATGGCAGGTTATGACAAGTTATGTCAGCTGTTATGATATATTATGACATGGTTATGACCATGTCATAACGTGTTAAGACACTAGGCGTCAAGTAAAGCATTAGCAATGTTTTTTTTATGTGTGCCAGTACCGTGCAATGAATATAGAAATAATTATTAATGATGTAATAACTGATATCAATATTGTTCTTGTTTGACATTTTACTGACTACTGATACGGATCCTAACCTGTGGAAAGGGAGACATAGCCATGGTAGATGTATTATAGTATGGTCAGGTATTTTATTTATTTAAGAAAAGCCAGGTCAGCTATCAGGCCAAGTCAGAGCCAGGTCAGCTATCAGGCCAGGTCAGAGCCAGGTCAAGTATCAGGCCAGGTCAGCTATCAGGCCAGGTCAGAGCCAGGTCAGCTATCAGGCCAGGTCAGAGCCAGGTCAGCTATCAGACCAGGTCAGAGCCAGGTCAACGATCAGGCCAGGTCAGCTATCAGGCCAGGTCAGAGCCAGGTCAGCTATCAGGCCAGGTCAGAGCCAGGTCAGCTATCAGGCCAGGTCAGAGCCAGGTCAGCTATCAGCAGGTCAGCCTTAATTTGAGGCCAGGTCAGAATCCAGGTCAGCTATCACCAGGTCAGGTCAGAGAGCCAGGCCAAACTATCAGGCACAGGTCAGCTATGCGGCCATGTCACAGCAGCCTAGGTCAGTGCTCAGTCAGGTCCAGGCGTCAGGCCAGGTTCCAAGCCAGGTCTAACTAATCAGGCCAGGTCAGAGCCAGGTTCAGCTGTTCAGAGCCAGGTCAGCTATCAGGCCAAGTTCAGAGCCAGTGTCAGCTGTTAGGCCAGGTCAGAGCCATGTGCTCGCTGTTAATAGCACCAGGACACTGTGCCTGTACCAGTTAACTGACCAATACAGGCTGACTGACAGATGGGACCCAGAAGATCAAAGAGTGACGATGACAAAGGGGAAGAGAGAAAACAGGGGCAAGGAGAGGAGGCGAAAAGAAAGAGGAGCGGGAAAGAGAGGAAGAAAGGAGAGAGACGAGAGAGAGATGAGGGAGGGAGAAAAGAACTCAGAAAGAAAGAAGAGAAGAAGAGATAGAAGAAGCAGAGAGAAGAGACGAGACGATAGAGGGATAGAAGAAGATGAGTGGTGGGAGACGAGCGGGCAGCGGCAAGAAGAGAGAGAGAGAGGCAAGTAGGCGGAGTGAGAGACGGACGCCGAGTATAATGGAGACGGGGAATTTGCGAGCTTGGAGTGGGAGCGAAAGAGAGAAGGAGCG